>NW_010556659.1:10215-15568 GCF_000687285.1 Phaethon lepturus | reverse complement strand
CAGCAGCAGCCGCGGACTCAGGTGCAAGCAGTCATTTGAAGGGGGAAGGAGAGGAACAGCGACAGAAGCTCCAGCCGCACCACAGTAACTAGGACTCCCCTGTCAAGCAGTTCATCGTAGCGGCTGATAAGGATGCGTGTAGGTGAGAAAGATCGCTATATTGCTTTAACAAAGAATTACGAGAAAGTAGCAATTTTATACGTGCTCTGTTGCTTACAGATGAAGGGAATGAATAGCCGGCAATATTCTGGGATGTTATAAAATCAAAAGGACTTTCTGTACAGCGTGGCAGTGCACGACAGGAAATTAACTCCAAAAAGAACGCTTTCTCTCAAACTGCTGCAACAGAATTGAGAATTTTTCTCTTCTAGTGTCTGAAATTCCTCCTGAAGACACAGCAAGGACCATCAAAAACATCATCGAGATTCTGGTACTTTTACAGAGACTTAAAGCAAATGCCAGCGTAATATCTGAATGACCTTGGAGATCGTTTTATGTGGATTCATTAATTTTCCCTGCCAGTCTGCTAGTCTCAGGAACTCTAGGATTAAAGATGGTTTCAACATTTTAGGGGCCTTTCAAAAAGCAAGATTGTATACAATTAATTACCTGCCTAATGATTCCTGATCTAATCAAGCATTTGCTTAAAACTGAACACCGAAGATGCTGTCTTTTAACGTTTGCTTTCTCCATAACTGCGAATAAAATGAGCAAGGTAATGTCCTGCAATTCAAAGAACATTTTTTTAAAGCAACTCTTTATTACACTGATCGTCTAACAAATATAGAAACCCTAAAACCACGTAGAAGATGAAGCCGAATAACAGAATAATGGAGTAGTAAACAATGGCAGCTTTTCTAGTCAAATCAGCATTTCATTAGCTTCACAGCAGAATGCAGATGGAAGTTTCTGTTCTCGTTGTGTGGGGGTTTGTGAAATGATTCAGGTGTAGCTACAGAGGTGAGCAATATCATGGATATACCCATGAACTCCTGGGTACTGACCCACTGTAGCAGATATGGCAGAGTTTCCAAAGATGATTATTTTAAATTACCATTGCTGAAATTAAATTCAAGAGGATTTATTTTGTCTGTGGGGACCACGAATTATGCTTCTGGCATTAATAATTGTAACGGACTATAACTGTTTGAAGAAATTGTGAATATTGACATAAGTCTCCAAATTCTATTCTTAAATCATTTTCATTTTTAAATGAATAGACATGATCTTCCTCATTGTATGTGAGATGTATGTTTTCTTTCCTGGGAGTCAGAGGACAAATCTGCCTTGTCCCCCACCCATCTCCCTCCAAATAAAATACATTATTCATACCCAAACAGTGGTGAGTCTATTGGAATTAACCTTGGCAAAAATGTATTCCTTACCTTTCCAATGAATAGCATGGATAAGACAGAGTACCATGTCCTGAATGGAGCCAGAAAAGACAGCATTAGATGATGAACTTTTTCCTTTACTCTCCAGTCAGTCTGTGATTTAAATTGAGACATTAAATTATCTCCAGTAACTGCTGGTCGAGGAAACTTGAGCTGTACTGAGGTTCCCCCTTCCCTTCCTCCCCCTTCCCGATTATATTCCAAAGTAAATGACTTTCTCAGGAACACAAGCAGTCAGAGATTCCCCCCTCCTTCCCTGGGAAATGAATGTGTCTCTTTTGTCAGTTTTTATTTCCATATTTCACAGTACCTGTTTGTTTTAGAAGTGCCTTGTGTTTGGTAAAGATTGGTCAAGAGCACTGGAGGAGCTGATCAGTGGCCTTTCTCTTTCTGGCTTTTTTTTTTTCTCTTTTCTTTCTTTCTTTCTTTCTTTCCTTAAAGCTAAGGTGTGCCAGAGGTGATGCACTGATGCTGAGGAGGCATCAACAGCTATGGGACTGTAATCCTCTCAAATGTAAGCACTGGCAGTGTCTACAAAGAGAGCTCGTGAGACGCTGAAGCAGAGTTTAGCTGCTGTTAAGCAGGTCATCTGCTCACTAAGGCTCAGAGTGCAGTGTTCCCTAATCACAAAACATGAACCAGTCCCGATGGATTGAATGGAGGACTCTGAATATGAGCAGTAGTGTTATGAACATATCTGAGCACCTCTCCTGCCCTCTTGGATTTGGTCACTACAATGCAGTTGACATCTGTATCCTTGAGACAGTTGTTATTGTCTTGCTAACATTTTTAATTATTGCGGGTAACTTAACTGTGATATTTGTTTTTCACTGTGCTCCACTTCTGCATCATTATACCACCAGCTATTTTATTCAGACCATGGCCTATGCTGATCTTTTTGTTGGAGTTAGCTGCTTGGTTCCTACTTTGTCACTGCTCCACTACTCGACAGGTGTCCACGAGTCCTTGACTTGTCAAGTTTTTGGATACATCATCTCTGTGCTAAAAAGCGTATCTATGGCATGTCTTGCTTGCATCAGTGTGGATCGCTATCTCGCTATAACAAAGCCTCTCTCCTATAATCAACTGGTCACACCTTGTCGCTTGAGAATCTGCATCATTTTGATCTGGATATACTCTTGTCTGATCTTCTTGCCTTCCTTTTTTGGTTGGGGAAAACCTGGTTACCATGGAGATATTTTTGAATGGTGTGCTACCTCCTGGCTAACTAATGCCTATTTTACGGGCTTTATCGTGTGCTTACTGTACGCTCCTGCTGCCTTTGTCATATGTTTCACCTATTTCCACATCTTTAAAATTTGCCGGCAGCACACCAAAGAGATAAATGATCGGAGAGCTCGATTTCCTAGCCACGAAGTGGATGCTGCTGGGGAGACTGGGCACAGCCCCGATCGCCGCTATGCCATGGTTTTGTTTCGGATAACCAGTGTGTTCTACGTGCTGTGGCTCCCCTATATCATATACTTTCTGCTGGAGAGCTCTAGGGTGTTGGAAAACCCGGCGCTTTCCTTCTTAACGACATGGCTTGCGATAAGCAATAGTTTCTGCAACTGTGTGATATATAGCCTCTCCAACAGTGTTTTCAGGCTGGGATTGCGGAGACTGTCAGAGACAATATGTTCATCTTGTATGTGTTTAAAAGACAGGGATGTACGGGACCCTAAACCAAGAAAACGGGCTAATTCCTGCTCCATTTAAAGAAAACTGGCGCATGTGATCAAACGCGGGAGTTTTGGTAGTATTTGCTGTATCTGGAAACTTGCCAGAAGAGAAATGTTTACTTGAATAGTTTGCTGTGATGTTAGAGTGAGTTTAAAAGTGATTGCGGAAGAGGAAAAGGCTGCTGTAAGAGGGGTCGCTGAACTTGAATATAGCTCTTGTGAAATTGTGAGGAGAGCAATTTAACAGAGACGATGAAGAAAGTCAGAACTAAAAATCTTCCAAAGGGCATGAAATAACTACAACATTCATAAAAGAAATAAGTTAGTTACTACCTTATATTTTCCCCCTTGTAGAAAAGTTGTCTTACTATCTTTGTGTTAGAATATACTGTAGCCTTCTGAATTTAAATATATTTAAGAAGAAACAATCAACAATACAGTAAGTGGCTATCCGTAAATTATGTACCTGAGGACTATAGTAGATATTGCAGATTATTAATCAGCTCTATCATCTTGTACAATTCTCAGTTGTACAAACAATCCGTAGTGCATAAAACCTACACTGGGCATGGCACTTTTGGATAAAACGGCACATTTTGGTACAACTTTCACAGAAGCTCTCCTGCTCATTTCCCTTCTCCCCCTCACACCCTCTACTGTGCATCCCTAGATTCCATTGTGTCCAAGTGGTTTAGTTTGAGGGCACCTATGAGGTAAAACTGAGTTGCAAACCATTCTTCCTGCAGAAAGCAGTAGCCTTTCCTGGCTGGCTGAGTAACTGCAGCTGCCCATCAACGACGACTTCTTCAATCTTTCATTCTCTTGATCCTCTTAAATTAGCACGCGGTATCGATATAGTGTCCTTTAAGGTGTACTAAAGCTTCTCCGTTATTGGCTACACAGATAATCCTAATGCAGATATGATAATCGCACACAGCAGTGTGCATCACTGCTTAGAAAATGAAAAATAACTTAATCCTTTTCTTTGGGAAGTCTAAATAGCTTACTGTTGTAGCTGTCTATCTGTTGCGTGAACCTAGCTTGCACATACTGTATTTTTTTTAGAGAAATCGTAAATTGTGGTCTGTGCCTAATGTTTTCATAGCACATGGAATAGGTCAATGCTACAGGATTAAAAAATTACACTCGCTTTAAGAGAAATACTTCTGTGCAGTTGTTGAATAGCTGTCTGTTAGACAAGTGTTCTTGGAGGAGGTGAACAAGACAAGTTTAGTATTCAATACAGGCAAAGAACTTCAGTAGTTCCTTTTGTACTGAACTGATTTTCAGGTCCACTGATGAAATCTTTTTTAATTTACAAGGGCGCACATTAGGTTTGTGTAATAAATTGCCAGGGGTTCAGATGCATGCCAATCAATGAAATATTTAAATTATTGTTTTGAGCCAAATGTAATTTTCTTAGATGATTATTGGCTTTTAAAAAAGGCCCAATTATTGATTATTGGTGCCTTTTAACCCTGCACTATTATTCCTTCCTTCACCAAAATGCATATGTAAAGATTGTGCCTATTACTTTTTGTACTGGAAGCTAACCACGCTTGCACACTTGTGGTTTGACCTAGATCTCCCTTAATTGTGTATTCTTTGTTCTGTCAAGGTGGTTCTGAACCCCTGTACTTTTTTTAAACCTGTAAGAAAGTTGAAACAATGGAATAAAGTAGTATTATGTATATCAAAACCAGCCTTGGCTTTAGTTCCCTCATGTTACGCTCCGTTCTCTGTGAAAGTTCTTTTGGGTTAGGACTTGAAGAGTGGACGATTTAAAATCCAAACCTCAAAGCTGCTTACTTGCCACCTTAAATGTTTACATACCGGTTTCTAACGTTCTACAATCTCTGTAAAGCAGGTTGAAATACAACTTGAAACATTCCTCTAGCTAAGCTGAGCTGTTGCTGACAATTAGCCCTGATAGATATTATGGAAAAAACAGTAGTGGTCTTTGCACGTAATGCTCCATGTCTACAGGAATGTGGCTGCTGCCGCCTTCTGAAAAGGCTCTTCTCTTTATTTCAGAAGGCTCTTCTTTGCTGATCGCTGCTCTATAAGGTCATGTAACACCCCCTCCTCCTGACAAAGACAACTTGGATTCATTTCATTTTGTTGTTATTTTGTCATTGTTCCTCCTTAGTAGGTCCTCAGCATGCAAGACTTACACAAGGAACAACGAAATACCTCATTTCTCACCACTCAACGGGGCTGGTATACCAGTGAAGTAGTTCTATACCTGCGCTCCGGAGCTGGCCGCTTGCCGCTTCT
>NW_010556659.1:0-10184 GCF_000687285.1 Phaethon lepturus | reverse complement strand
ATTCCTGGTAACAAGTTTCTATGGGACCTCCTGAAATTCGAGAAAAGTTCTAGAAAATGCTTGAAGTTGAACTAACCTTTTATTAAATGCAGGCTGGAGGAAGAAGATGCATTGTTAGCATGATACTCTAGCTACAAATACGTAGAAATACACAAGATCACTCATATGTATCAGTAGTGCCTTAGTTGAACCCTGCTTGTATAACCTCAACAAACGGAGTTGATGTACAACAACTTGAAGCTTTATTGCCAGCAAACGGTAGGTCAGAAAGGGAGCTTCGCTTCAGTGGCTGCGGCACAAGGTTTACTCACCAGCCCACCGGCTTCTTGCCCTAAAGTGCAGAGTTAGCAATACTTTTTTCTCTACCATGGTGTTGAGCTTGTGGAGTTGTCAGGCGGGGCTGAAGATTTCCTTTTTCCTCAGGCTGTCCTTGGAGGGAGAGAATATAGTAGAAATCCAATAACCTGCAAAGAAACCGTTCCTAGGTTCTTCTCCCTTTCTTGAGGGGTTTGTTTCTTAAACATTGGTTTAACATTGTTGTGCAAGAACACAAATTCGCTTATCTGGGCCTGAATTTCAGCTGCTGTAAAGTCACACTTCAGCCTGTTCTCTGTAAATCCGAGTCTCCTGGAATCCATCAGATTAAACATCCTCAGCAGAGCTAAAAACCGTGTTTCTTTTTGATGTTTCCCAGATGACACGATTTCACCTGGTGGTCAGTCACATGAATTTTTAAATTTAGTAAGTGTGTTTCATTTTTTGAAAATGTTTTCTAAACTCATGATTTAAAATTCTATTCGAGGGAGGTTTGTTATTGTTTTACTAATGCCATCTGAGGATTCCAGCTGGTGCTAAATTCTCTTCCAAAATTATAAGGCTGGACGTTTTAATGGATAAAAAAAGTCCAATAGAAATTCCAGTCACTCAGTCTGTCACTTTTGATTTTCATTGTCATTATATAAAGTCTCATGTCCTTGCATGAAAATCTGATTAAAGAATGAGACTCTTAAAGCTAGCATCTGGAGTACATATCCCACTTTCATGTGCCTAAAGAGCTTTATGATTTATGAAATACCTAGTAAATAGGTGACCAGACACTAGCTAAAGAAGTTGACATGGAAAAAAAAAAATCACAGTTGATAATATAGGTAATAATAAAGTCTCTCCCATGTACAGATACATTGAGGCAGTTAGTAAAACTTTAGGTTCCTTTGGGAAAAAAAAAAGTCACCGTGAGAAGAAAACATATGTAAAATATTAACTAAAATGGTTAAAGTGAAGAGATATGCCTAATAGGTAAGGAAAACAAATGCATATGATATATATATAAAAAGCTCCTTTGTGCAGGTAGGTTATGCTGTGCCATTACATTTCTCTTGAATACTTGCGCTTGTTAGTGTAACAGGGGCTATGTCAAGGTCGATGATGTTAATCACTTTTGGAATCTCATGTCTTCAGCATAAGGAAAAGTGAAAAAAAAAAAGTGTAATGGCAGCAGAAGCGCTACCAGAACAGTAAATTTTTTTCTTCATCAAATTCTATGCACTTCCTTATTTTCTGGAATGGTTAACTGAATTTCTCCTTAAAATACTGTTCTTTAAAGGGAAGGAGAACTGTAATAATGAAAAGCACAATGCTGTCCTTTAAAGTTTATTTATTGTCTTACAGTAAGATTTATTTTTTTTTCTTCCCATTTCTGCTTAAGAGTCCATTTTGTAATTGCATTTGGTAAAGCATGAGGTATCATGTGAGATTTATTTTTGTGCAGAATCTTTGTGCTTCCTCTGCTGAAAAGTTCGGACTGTTTTGCTTTATTGAACCACCTTGCATAGATAGGGTTTATGAAGACCTTTTAAAAATAGCATTTATATGTTTTTTTATAAATATTTTTAATTCATTAGTGTTGACAACTGAATGTCCATAATCACACTTAGTTTTTCCACTCAGCAAGACTACCAATATATCTTTTTTCGGTAAAATAACTGACCAGTCAATATTAGACACTGGCTGTTGAGAAAGGCGTATCAATGTACTGATTAGGTGTTTCATTAGTTATTTCATCTTGCGTATGACAAATTAACTATAAACAAAAGATAGTTGCTGCAACAGGATATTGAGTTGATGGGAAATGCATCAGATTTAATACTGTCTCACAGTTGGTTCTCAAAATGAAACTTCTATCTTTCCATATTACAGTTGTAGCCAAGCAAATAAATATATCGATTTTCTTTTTTTTTAATTTTTTTTTTAAATGTTGGTGTTTGCTGAGGATCTGTATCTCTAAATCCAAGCCACTGCTCGTGATGGGAATAACCCCTTAGCAGATCTTGAACTCGGTGGCGGCATGCCTAGCAACATGATGGTCCTGGAGCTGACTTTGCCGAGGAGCGGTGCCAGAGGTTCACGAGGCCAACATTGCTGTGGGGGAAGAATGTCAGTGAAGGTGGCAGTGGCCTCCCCAGCCATCCTCCGGGATCAGCTAGTTTGCAGATCTTTCAATTTTATTGTCACTGTCACCAAAAGGCTAAGTTTAAGCCTTTGACTTCATCTACCCCCTTGTTACCTCCATCTCTCTTTAGGCTGTTTTATGGCTGGAGTGGTACACCATTCTACTGATGAACTGAATTAGATTTATTTTATTGTTTTTTTTTAATTAAAATGTTATATGCATGTCATTGGAATGGCAAAACCAAACGTTACTTTGTTAACTAGATGCCAATTAATTTTTAGGTCTTTCTGGAGAAGGAAGCATCAGTGAGGTAGTGTTTTCCTGTAACTTGCAATATTGCCTGGAATGTTGCTTAAAGATAGTTTTTTTCCAAAGATTACATGTTTTTTGCTAAACTAGATAAGAACTTCCAAGTAAAGTCTGTTGGATTTGGTGGGGTTTTTTTCCTATTTAATATAGACCTTTTTTTTTTAAGTCTATACCAAATTTATACATACATCTCTGCAGTCAAGAAGTATGTTTAATTGTTAACAAAAGACTGTGTCATCATTGTAGATTAGTAGGGTGAAAGCAATGTAGAAGGGCATTTAATGGTAGCTTCCCACTCACAGATTTTTCTAGTCAATCTTAAATAAAATTACTCCTTTCTCCATCTGATATTGGGAAATCCTTCCAGAAAATACGCTCTGAGCTCCGTGAGCTTTGAGTGCTAAGGGAACAGTATGTGATGGGAGAAGAAGCTGTTAGTGGCTCTCTGCCCCAGCACAGCCTCAAGAAAATACTAAAACCCCCTCACTTTTACATCCATAATTTCTGTGGACTTTTCCTTTGTCCGAGTACTGAGAAAGGTAGGATGAATGTAAGGAGTCCTTAGTGCTTTCAGCTGTGCTGACAGGAGGCTAGGAAAAGCAATTTCAGGCAGTAAAAATGCCTGGAGATCTTCGGGATTTTATCACAGTCGTATGCCGACTGCTGCCAAACTTAACCCTCTTGAGAAGAATGTGACAGCAATGCTGGAGGCTTCTGGTTTTAATCACTTGAGTGACTCGGCCTGAACAAAGAAAAGGTGATTCAGATCAAACTGCAACTTTAAGTGCAGTGATTACCAGGGAAAAGAGTTTCACTTTTTGTATGCGATGTTCATCCCTGCCTCAAAGCTTGCAACCTATGTTTTATAACCAGCAGTACTAGGCTAAGGGACAAAACACGATTTTGAGAAGGGGAAGCTCAGCGTTAATCATGCGAGGGCATTTCTGCATCTTGACAGCATTGCTTTTTGTTTCTTTGTTTTCTTTAAATGAAGTACAGAATGCTTGTTGTCTTTTTTTTTCCTTTTTCTTCCACAAGTTATGTGAATAAACACAGATTCTTGTAATCGCGGAGAAGTCTAATTTACGAGATAATTAAACAAAGACTAGGATAGGCTTGGGAAGGTATAGTAAGTATCCCTGGGAGAGAACAAAGTAAGTTACTTGTGGAACATGCACACATTAGGCAGGAAAGCCTTCAAATACCTATATCAGGTGAAGGTTTCTAGTCCTTGTATGATCTTTCAAGTGTTATTTATGCTTGTACATGTATTATTTAAAAGTTCTTCTTGTGTGACATCTAAATTTAGAGTTGTAAACAGACACATGTTATTTTCCATGATCAGGCAAATTTGTTCTGACCTGTGAAAGAACATGCGGTAAATCCACAGGTTTTTGGTGTTTATTAAGCGATTGTAGCACACAGGTTCTCACTAGCTGCTTTATTGTGGGGACACAAATACAGGAACTGTGTGCTGAGGCAGAAGAGCTGACCATTCCTCAGATGGACTGCTCCTCATCGACTGAGGGAAATTATTGCATGTGACGAGCCCAGGTGAGGTGGTGGCTTTGGGGGGGCCAAACACGGACAGCAAGTGACCTTTCTTTACTTCCTTCAGTAGTTTACCTTCATGCCATTATGTTACTCCTATCGCCACGTCCACATCTGTGCTTAAATGAGGATTGTCAAATACAAAACACTCGTGTCACTTCGGAATATGTATACCCCCTTGTCTCCTGCTGAGATTCGTGTAGCTCTCAGTGCAGCGTGCCATTTAAACCTCTGATTCATGTTCCCTGACTAAACCGCTGGCGGTTTGAGTTGTTACAGTTCTGTTCTGCAGAAGGGGTGGCAGAGACAGCTGAAGGCAATAATGCCTTAAACTGCCTCAACAAGGTTTTTGCAGAGCTTTGTTTATTAAGGTTTTTAATGGTAAGAAAATTTGTTGTGATTAAAAAGGAGAATTCTATATACTACAAGTAATGAATTGTTACTAGGTCAAGAACAGATTAGTCTGGTTTTCATGTATGCACTCAGTAGGTGAACAGGACCTTTGTAAGAGAATTTTATTATAATTATGTAGCTTTTGGACACTACAGTTTTTATAATGAGTTTTAATGTAACTATACATACATAAGAGTTGCAAGCAGTCGTATAGTGGCAAGGTTTCAGTGGCAGCTTTTTCTTCATTTCAGAGGCTTTGAGGACCACTTTGTGGCTAGAATTGGATAAGTGCTAAGTGTGTACTAACGTTGCTGAAGCCAAAATAGCAAACACAGGCCATAAATGAAAGACCTTTATCCAAAACTATTTCTCTCTAATATTGGCTATTTAATATTGTGCAGGCCATATCTCACGTTGGCTTACGAAGCTGACATACAGAAAAGCAAGAAATCTAGTAAATAGAAACATAACTACATGCTATCATATTTAAATTATTTCAAAGACTTTTGATTTTTCAGCTTGGGAGTTTTGTAGACCATATTTTCTTTGATCTCTACCTTGGGAACTTGAAACCAATTAATTATTTTCCTTTGCTGGCTGTGTTTTACTTATTTCTAGCTTTTGGGTTTTTAGAAGTTCAATTTTAAATTTTAGTTTTAAATTCAGTTTTGCGGTTATGTAGAGGTGTTCTTCACTTGACTCATGTAAAAACCTTTATGAGAATATTAGAAAGAACATGTCCTTGAAGGGAACTACATCTCGTCTTAAATCTACTTAGGCTGCATTTCATTGTATCTAAAAGAAGCCATTACTGTACCTCGTTCACTAGATTTCAGGTGTCTTGGCAGCAAGCCTCACTGACAGATGACAAGTTCTCCAACCTCTTCTGCTGGCCTGAAATTTTATTTGCCACTGATTTTATTTGTAAATGTCGCTAACTAAAGAAACTCTGTTTTGGTGGTGAATCAGTGTTTTGGATGGCATTTATGGAGACACTTTATCTCTCTCTATTGTATTTCCTTTGATTCTCATGGCACTATATAAAGGTTACTGTTTAAGTGCAGCTGGAAGTTCTGTCCATGTTATCCCTGTGCATTTGCAGCTCCTTTCTTCTGGTTTATCCTGGCTTGAGAAGCCTTTTTGGGGGGAAGTATGTCTGTGATGGTTGGTTGTTGATACAATTGTGCTTCGATGGTCATCTTATTTTATGAATTTCACTGCATTAGTAATGCCTGTATTTTAAAAATATTAATATTAAATATTAAAAATAAAAATCATAGCAAAGTGCATTTGTAATAATGGTATTGATTTTGTTTAAAAATAAATATGTAGCAAGACAATTTTTTACATTGGTAAAAAGAGATTTGAAATTTGATGTAGGTGAGGAATACCTGTTAATAAAAGATTTGGATTTCAAGTGGCAGATGAAATTCGAGAGGTAAATATAAATATTGATTCTGAAATAAAGCAGCCCTTAGTTTTCATACAGTAACAAAATGAGTTATACTGTTTGCTCTCAGGAAGATGATTTTGGGTTACTATAAATTGCCGTACGGAAACGGTAGTTAATGAGCCATAGCTTATCAAAAAGGATTGAGATATTAGTAATTATATAAGTAATAAAGAAAGCTATTAGAAAGCATCACTATCATCACCATAGTGTATCTGGACCTTGAAGACTGAGTGTAACTGGTCCGTGGTAGCACAGCTGAAAGGAATTTTGAGGAATGATAAAGGAACTGCCCTTCTCTAAGGGAGAATTCAAGTCCCTAGGATTTTCCAACCTAGAAAAGAAAGGATTAACGTGCAGGGGAGTATGAGAGGTCTGTAAGGTTGTGAATGTCGTGGAGGAGACATGGATATAATTACTCATTATTTCTCTTCCATTGTGAAAGAATTAAAAACAAGGTAGCAGTATGTAATGAATTGTGGAATACAATGACAAAAAACAGTCTGGATGTCAAAAGCTGCTGTGAGTTAAAAATTCAGAGAAATTCAAAGAGGAATAGTATATTAAATGCTGTCGTCGTGTTTCTGGCTTGGGCTCCATATGCTGCAGATTGCCAGAGGCTGGGAGACTATGATGGGAGCACTGTCACTGTGTCTTTGTCCTGTTCTTCCCCTTGTCCGTAGGCATCTGTTACTAGTGGCTGTTGCAGATGGTATTGATGCTGGAGGAACTACGGGCCGACCTAAAGCGTCTGCTCTTTACCTGCCTCCTCTGTTGCGTTGTTACAGCTTTAGTGCTTTTCATATACTAACTCTGGCTATTTCTTTCCATATTTGCTCTGTCAGGGAAAGAATGCACCATTTAATTTGGCTGTTCTTTCTGAAGAAAATTGTGAGTGAAAAATGAACATCTGTGGCTGTGTGTCTCTGTGTGTGTGTGGAAGGTGGCTGTGAGAGTAGCGGTGTCAGTATGATCGACTGTCCCCATCTCTTCTCGCTGCTGAAGCAAAACACCTCCTGGAAGAGCATCAGCAAAGCAGTCCTGCAGGGGACTGTATTGCTAGTTCTGATATCAGGTACTAGGGGATAAACTTGAAATTTTTTTTCAGTAATTACAGTAGTTAAGAGCCAAACTATATTATAGGCAGTCCACAGCAAAAAGGGCTTCCTAACCCTGTCTAAATACCATGTTTTATTGAAATAAAAAGTGATGCTACAGAAGTAGGGATGCTTACACAACACGTGGCTATGTCAGCTACCCCTCCCAAGCAGCAGACGTCCAGCAGGGCCTCTACTTATCATTAGAAAACTTGTGGTATCGTACCAATAGGAGAAAAGATACGGAGGTCACCAACAGTGCAGAGACCACAATATTGTGTTCAAGGAGGGACTAAATCCTTGAGAAAATTTCCCTGACAGCGTCTTGTGCCTGATGACACAGATCGTTAGCAGTTCCCAACAACTAATTTGTATTTTCTCAAGCATTTCTGCAATTACCGAAGTTAACAGTGTAACTAACAAAAGTCCCATAGAGAAGAAGGCAAGTATCTTAAGGAGCCATGATGAGGATCGGGTATAGCCGTGTTGTTCCACTCCTAGTCAGCAGCATGTCATCTATTTTCCGAAATACTGTGTTAACCATTGAGAAATAAAACTAGAATTCGAACTAGATCTCCATATAACTGATATATTTATAGAGTTGGAAACAATGTGTAGTTTGCTGTGCCTGTCAGCGTATCTCCACAGCTATATATCGTTGTTAGTTGTGGTTTTTTTTATAGAGGAAAGTTTTTCCATCCTGCTGCTTCCATTTGCTATTAGATCAGTTAATGCTGGTTTGCCCCTAACAACATTTTCTCATGTTCTTTTAAAACCAGTATCAATAGTTATGTTCTGTGACTAAAATGTGATTTTTAAGGTACATTCTGGTCCTTTCTTTGCTAGGTGCTTATGCCTTGTATTTAAGTGGCTGAATCATGAAGTAGATTCTCTATGCTCAAATTTGTTTTCCTGTGTCTCAGTTCCATGTGCTACTGCATCTTCAGGCTAGCTTGAGTGCTCTTCCTTTTGTTCATGGGTTCCAGATGTGGAAAAGATGGGAAAATGTCATGCAAAATTGTAGCCTTGAATGTCAGGGTTTGATTTATTTTCATGATTGAGTATGTCTTGTTCATTTTCTTAGAGCAGAATTTAAGTGAACTTGCAGAAACCAGGAAGCCCATGGGTATTTTAATTTTTCTTCCTTATGAAGTAATTGTTATTTGAAAAACCATGTGCTTGTACAGAAGAAAAATTTGAAATTTCAAGTGGATATTTAGTTTGTACTGTGTGTTTGATTCCCCCCCCCTTGTTACTGGTAATTTAAAATATTGAAAAATTAAGGTTTGGGCACTATCAGGCATTTCTAACATGCTTCCTAACTGTATGCAGTCTAGAAGTCATCAAAACTTTGCAGTACTTTAGTCAAAAAACATTTTTGCAGCTTTTAAATGTGGTAGCTTATTAGTATTATTAATTATATACGCTTCGGTCCAACCCTTCATCCCTGCTGCAAGTGGAATTCCCATTGACTTCAGGGGAATGTTGGAATTTTAAAGAAGCCTGGCTGAGTTTTCTATATTCAGTCTAGCAGTGATACAGAAAGCCCTAAACTTCTGATTTTTTTGGCAAGTACAGAACGTGATTCATGAGCATCCCCGTTACAGTGGAAGGGAATGCAGCAGAAACGTTACTAATGAGGGCAGAAGTCTCATGTGAAAGAAGCGTGCGTGCGTGTGTGTGTGTGTTTGTGCTGAACTAAAGGCAATATGTTAACATATGGTCAAAAGAATCATGTTTCTCATCGCTGTTAAGAAATACTGCTAAAAAGCATAGACCATGAAAGACAAAAGGGCAAGAATGCTTAGCTCCCGTTTGCTACATTGCACTTCATGTTTTCAGGCTATTTTCCGAATAAACAGATTGACTGGCAGGATTTAAAAACAGCATTATTTTCCAGGTATGTAAAAATGCTAGTTGTAAGGATTTTATGTTATATAATTTCACATTATTAGAAAACATTAGTTATAGATTATCATGGTAAACACATGACAGTTTAAAAAGTATAACTCAAGGATATTATTTTAGAACTTCTGTATTTGAACTCCAAAGAGTTTGGCCAAATTTTGTTACAGTTTCTTTGTTGAGCCCTCCCCTTCCCCCCAATTGCATTGATTTTAATAATTAATTAACCCAATTGCATGGGTCTTACTTTTTTTAATTTAACAGCATATTGACCATTTTTCCTTGAAATGAAATATGACCTTATGAACATAAAATGCATTACAATATTCTGTGACTAGATTAAATTGAATCAGGATTAAATCTTACTCTTTTTTCGCTGTCATCTGTTACTGTCCAGTTTGCCTCGTGGAATATTTTAACATTCAAAATTAGAGTTGAAATCTCAAATGCTTGTAGGGAATGTGTGGGATTTTTTTGTTTTGTTTATTTTATGAAAGCCACATTCTTCTATTTATGTGAGCTGGTAATCTTTAAAAAAAAAAAAGAGAGAACTTTCCATATAACAGCAGGTTGTTGGTCACACTTCGGTTTATTATTCATACTGTTTTTATTGTCCACAACAAAATAAATAATCTCATGCATGTAAATCAAGCTCAGGTTATGTCTTGTGCTGTTATAACTGGACAAAATGATTTATCTCAGTTCAGTCTCTTCAGTTCTTTCTTGTTCTTTGCAACAGCATCTCTAGCTGTGTTTGAATTGACCTGCTTGCTTATTAATCGTTTTCTTTCAAAATTAGGGCAATATTAGCATACATTGTGTTATATTTAGATTTCATTATTCTTGGAGTTCCATGAATTCAGAGTTAGATTTAGAATGTGATTTTAATATTTTGTGCCAATTGATTTATATCCTGTCTTGGTAACCGTTACAACCTCTTACAAGTGGTTCAGAAGGTTGGTAGCAAAATCTTGGCTCTGAACCCTTATAAAAAGACATATTAGGCTTGCCAATGTGACGCCCGTCTACA
>NW_010556658.1:4193-6700 GCF_000687285.1 Phaethon lepturus | reverse complement strand
GATCTTGAAGGTCCTTTTCAATCTTAGTGATGCTGTGATTCTGTGATTCTGTAATGGAAATTTGCTTTCCAGAATTCGCTTGTGAGGGTGTCAACTTTTTTTGGTTTTGCTAATGACTGTATTTGCATCCCAGCATTCCTGTGAACCAGGAAAATATGTTTATTTACTTCATTCATATCGAGGACAACATTCAGAAGACTGATAAGCTAATTTATTTCTTTTTCCCACAGTATTGATCCAATTAACAGTATTTTGAGTGGGGTTTTTTTGTGTGTGGTTTTTTTTTTCATCAGAAATACAGTTTAAGTTAAAAGTTTTTAACTCAACTGTTCATTTCAACACTCAGAAATGTGGGGATTAAAAAAACTGCAAACTGAATTTCTAGTCTTGGAAAAATTTACACATGGCCTTACTGTTATGAACAGTATATATCTTGGGTCAAGAGAGCTGTAAAGACATTCAAATAAGTCTCTCTCAGATTCATACCTTAGTGTATGAATTAATCATCGAAAGCTAAGATTGGTTAGTCAGTCTTATCTGAATCAGAATTGTTTTCTTACTCAAATCTAATGCATTTCAGATAGTGATAGTAACAGCTTCTAAAAATGTTTATGGAAGTCACATGATACTTCAGTAAATGTATATTCCTAGTGATTTTTTAAGTTAATTTCATCTTGTTTCTTAACCTTATTTTACGGTCTCAAATAAAAATTAGATCATATTTAGAGGATTAGAGATTAGCAAGTGTTGCCCTTACTCAAAGCTGTTTGGTAACAGAGAACTGAAGTTTATTATATGATATTTCCATTAAAATATATCTTTCAATGAAAAATTAAAATCTCCTTTAATCTGTGTATTTATTTTCTTAAAAATAAGGAAAGTGTATATGTAAAAATGACCAACACAGTTGAAAGACAGGGAGAAGGCAACAGAGAGCGGTGAACTTCCACATTTAGATTTTTCATTTTTGAAAATAGGTGATTCCACTTTTAACATCTTCTTAATCATCTCACTTAAGGTCTAATTTTCATCCAAATCATTCAAATCTGGATGTATACACATGAGAAATAAATGTAATAAAGACAAGGATGATGATAAAACTTCCAGTCTTTGCATTCAACCAGGACTCTATTATATGAAGTCATCAGTCATCAAAACAAAACCCAACCCAAAAAGTGTCTGATTTGCAAAGCTTTTCATCCATGTTTGGCACATGAGACTATCAAGTGGAGACAGGGAAGTAGCAAGAGACAATGAGACAGTTTTGGCCACTGGGGCTGTATTTCTACCGGTAAGCTAAACTTTAGGTGCTTGACTGGTAATTCACATAGTCATCTTAGATTCCAGTTATAATCACTGAGAAAAGTACTGTCAGATAACAATTTAGTCGAGGCTAGATGTGCACCACTCTCCGGAGAAGCCTACCTCTTTCCATGGATTATGGAAGGAGCCTAGGGCAACTAAGCATCTAACACAGGGACCTCAGTTAAGCTAAATGAATGAGGACCATGATAGCCTGCACGCCAGTAAGCCACGGTCTTTGAGGGCTCAGTCCTGTCACTGTCATCAGAATCAATTATATTCCTGAATAAATCAATTAAATGGTGGTTAACCCCAATAGAAAGAGAGAAAAAGGTCCTTTGTGAGAAGGAGACTGGAATTAAGTTTTTTTCCGCAGGAAAATCATGGCTGGACTCCAAGACTTTTTATAAGTCTGATTTGTTTTTCCTTGCGTGTTCTTCTGGTACATTCATTTGCTTATTTGTTTAACGAATCTGGTGCTGGTGAGAGATGCTGGATTGATGCCTTGGGGAGAACAAAGTCTTTTATTTGTCCCCAGGCATGTTATACCCATGCTTCACAACCACGTGTCTTCCATCAGACCTGAAAGGACCACCTTTAAGGGTGCAAAAGTAGTTTAGTTTCCCGGGCCTTTTTAAACTTGCCCTTTCCTCTGGATCTAGCAGCAAGGGACAGAGGGTCATTAGCGCTTATTTTTATAGACAAGGGCACACTGTCAAGAGTTTCATTTCACATCCAAAGCTTGCTCATAAATTTTGTTGGCCTTGAAATCTCACAATAGCAGGCTTTTTTTTTTTAAGGCAAGTGCTGGCTAGGCTAGCAGTACTGTCTCTCTCAGAGTCTTTTCTGACCCTATTTCAGTTCAGGAAATTATAAAGGCCATGAAAATAATAACAATAAAGAAAAAATAAAATATAAATGGCAAGAATGTTAAAACTCACTCCACAGCTCTCTCTAGATCTCACTTCCTAATACAATTGACTGCAGACCTCAGTCAGAAAATGATTGTATTCCAGGCTTTGCTCTTATCCAGACTCTTTCTTCTCCTTCATTTTCTGCACGGTTAACTGTCTTGAAGGTGGTTAGCTAAAGTTATCCACTTCTGGGTGTTTCCCTTCACCTTCTTTATCACTTGTGGCAGTGGAAACCTCATGTAACATTCCTGACCTTCAACAGATCATTTTTCAGGCAAAGATTAATATTTC
>NW_010556658.1:2254-4162 GCF_000687285.1 Phaethon lepturus | reverse complement strand
TTTCCCTACCAAGGCCTTGAAAAAGCTTCTGCGTGAGAGAGGGAGTGAGAGAGCAAGGGTGGAGAAAGAGAAAGCGGCAAAGCAAAGAAAGGAGAAAGAGAGAAAAGAAGCTAAACAAGCTTCCCAAACCATCTCTGATGAATTTCAGGAAAAAAATGTATTTTTTATTTTCTTCATCATTGGCTAAATATGATTGAAACACGGAATATTGTGTTAGCCTGAAATACCTATGGGATAAAGCGTTTTTCTGAAAGTGGGTCCCAGGCTCTGCTTTGTAAGTTGGATTGATAAAGGGCTTTGATCCTGGGACTTTGAGAGAGTCCCCATCTCATCTGAAGGACAAACTCCCAAGAGTGGGAGGCAGGAGCAGAGTCATAAATGTGTTCCTTCTTGAATGAAAACAACCTATGCTTCACCAATGTGGATTACCCTTCTCTGCAGAGGGTTTTGAAAATAATATCCCAAATCTCATGCTGGTTATGAGGTAAACACGCTCATTATAGGTCTTTTTCAGTAGTTTGGGTTTCTGAGGAACTTCCGATTTTAAGCATACGCTAGTTCCAGCTCTGTCTGTATGAACGGGTCTGAGGGTTTGGGTATCCAGAGCTCCACGGGTAAATCTGCGGTAAGCGGTATTTGCAACATCTCATTATTAAAACTGGAAAATCAGAGCTGCTGTGCCTTCCTCTCTTAATGTACTTCTTTATTGAATGTGTCAGTAAGTATCTCCCATTTTAATATTTGATAAATACAAAAAGATAGGAGTGCTGCAAAATACTCGCTACCACTCATTAACAAATCTAGGGCACCCTCCTCAAATTATCACAGTGTGCCCTTCCTCCACCTTTTCTCTTTCCACCTCACACTAAAAAAAGATAAACCAGGATATTTGTTACAGGAAATTGCTGTTATTGCAGTTATTATTATTGTTATTTCTTCTCCCTCCCTCCACCCCATCAGGAGTGAAAAGCCAAAGGATGGTCAAGAGTAATTTGCCCGTAAAGACAACATTTAGGGTCTTCTGACACGGACGCTGCATTTTTAATGTCCACTCCTCTGAGCATGTTATCATTAAAACTCCATCGTTATAATTTTATTTATTTATTTATTAGCAGCAACGCCACCCCTCCACTCGGCAGCGCTTCCTGCCTTTCCGATCTCAGCAGCGCCTGACCCCATTTCAGTCAATTTTCCATATCCTGCCTGTCTTGTATCCGCCGAGGGAACACACTGATGCTGTGTTTATGCTAATTTTATGCTCTCTGAGTTGTGTCTGTTATTCAAAGCAGTTGAAGCAGTTATTGCCAGTAATCTTATTTCTGCGAGAGCCCCCGGGGCAGAGCAAGCCTCGGAGCCGGTCCTGTAGACCGCGTCAGAGCCATCACAGCCTGCTGGTAAATGGCAGCTCTTTCCTGCAGAATCTGATATCAGTTACTTCGCAAACACAGTAATAAAATGAAACAAATCAGATTTTCAAGTAAATAAACCAGACTTCAATGGCAACAACAATGGTCAGGACAACAGGATTTTAATAAGTGATGTTATACAGGGGAAAATATTGGAGTGCCGCATCCCTTCTTCTTCCGGCTCTCCCCCTGCTCCAGCACAAAATTAGCTGCGTGAACCCCTTGCAGACTGAAAGCAAAATAAAAAAATACCACCAGAATGGAATCTGCTCTCCTGGTTGATAAAAAAAGGCATTCACTGATGGTATGTATTGAAATTCCCCTGCAAAGGTACTCCCAAAGAACCGGGTTGCAGACCTACTTCATTGGGCAACAGAAGAAAATGAATTGTTATTCCCGTTTTTCTACTCTATAATATCCATGGGAAATTGTATGAGAACTTCTGCATTAAGGGACAGGTGGGTGGTACCTACCGAGAGGAAGATGTTGACTCTACTCGGAA
>NW_010556658.1:0-2223 GCF_000687285.1 Phaethon lepturus | reverse complement strand
GAAGATCTGAGCATGATTTATGGTTTTGCCACCATTTTCTTGGGCACCCTGGGCAAGTAATTTAAGGATAGGTCTTGAAGCGTCCATCACCTTTTCAATAAGGCTTTAAAACAAACTCATCAATTTCCTTGGTGCCTTCCTAAAAGCCAAATATTCAGGAGGTAGAAAAGGTGTTTTATTCTAAAATAACATTTAGAGAAAAACTCAAAATTCTGCATTTTCCGATAGTCTTGCCTTGAAAAGTATTTAAAATTTTGTCAGAAAGCCAATAGTTGGGAAGAAAAATTGAATTCTGGCCAATTTTTGGTTGCCAAAAATGCAAACCATTTTTCTCATAAGAAACATTTCCTGTAGAAAACTCCAATTTAAGAAACATTTTTCAACAAAAAGACATTTCAAATGGAACATTTTCAAGTTTTTCTACTGCCATCAACAGCACTCAGCTTTTATTGTGATGCTTAAGGCCATGTTTTCAGCATATTGTGCTCTTTAGAAACTCGCCCAGTTACATTGAGTCCTCTATAGCAGCAGGAGCTCCCATATATAAATTTATGTATGCGTGTGTATATATATCGGTATACATAAATAAAATATAAAATCCTGGATTTAGTCTCTCTATACTGCAATTTCACATCTGTGAAAACTGATTAATAACGTTTCTATTTCATTACTCAAATAATTTTTAAACTTTTCTGAAAGTCTCTGTCTTCTGTTCTGTATGCTAAACTTCCTGAATAGCGGAAGTTTTACCGTGTTATCACTTTCCTCACATTTTATAAATCCGATATAAGGATTTGAAACTTTACTTTTTCTTTGAAATCATACAAGACCAATGGAAAGATCCAGATCACCCATGTCCCCCTCCTGGCACAATCTTGGTGATATATACTGTAAATTAAATATGCCCTGACCTTTTGCTGTCCCTGAAGCCAATTCACAACGTTTGGCCACATCTGTTATAAGAGTTCTTGGCCACTGTGTGGCCCCCCACAAAATTCATATTGGAAATGATTCCTGGTCTCTCCTGAGCCAAAACCACTCTAATAATTTACTATTATCAGCAGTGGAGTTTCAAGTCCTGGGAATGTTTTCTGGAACTATTTCATTTTATGGCACACACGTAGCCTGTGTTTTCTGGCCTTCCCTGATCCAAAGATGAGCAGAATTTGTGAGGGTATTTTTTCTGGTTTCAGCTATATTTGGATCAAGCTCTTATGGCAGTAGTAGACTTCAACAGCCTTCAATCATGCGTGTGCAAGGCACAGTGGAAATCAGAAGAGTTACTCAGATCACTTACACTGATCTGTCAGTGGGGTTGATTTTGACTCATCTTCTGTAAATCACATCTGTATATTAACCTTAACTAAGGTTCAAGACCTTGGCTTTTTTCCCATTCCTTGAAGGGCAATTTTTAAGTTGGTCTATGTTGCAGATTTAGCACTCATCTAAACAGACTAGAAAAACACAAAAGAGCTGGGTTAAACGTGTAAAAGAGGTGAAGCCCAGGAGAGCTTTTCCTTGACAGCCCAGGCCAGGATTTCACCACCACCCTCCTAGTTCAGCTGCCCCTTGAATCTGGCCCATACGGTACCGTTGCTTGGGCTAGAGATCTTGGCAGATCCGATTGCTGCTAAATAATTTCCTCCCTCTAGGGGTGAGTCTCATTTGTACAATGTGCCACGAAGAAGAGAGGCCAAAACCAGCACTGGAATTAAGCACAGTATAGCTGTTCACATCCTGAAGCAGACTGCAGGACCAAATGCATTTATTAATGGAGCCACACTACCTCCTAAAAAGCTGTACTTGCTGCTAACTTGGACAACACTGGTATGTTCAGGAGACAAAATATTTTTATCCCTAACTGTTCCTAAACTACGGCAAATAAGTAAGAGTAGCAATGAGAACATTTTTTGCAGGGATGGAAACAAGTGGCTTTTTTTTGCCCCACTGTATTATTTTCTCTACAGGTTTTCTATTCTTCCACACGCATTTTAGATCTCTTCCAATGAAAACTTGGGCACTCCAAACACAACAATTTTCTATAAAAATATTCAACCTTTTTCTAAAGCATAAGCTTTTTTAAAAAGTATGATCATCAATTTAGTTTTATTCCATAATAACAAAAATGTTTAGAAAAATGTTTTTTTGACAATATTTCCAAACGAAAATAATATATCTCCTTTAGGGTGAGAGTGTTGGGTGGGAGTGTTGATCTGCTGGAGG
>NW_010556657.1:5949-33537 GCF_000687285.1 Phaethon lepturus | reverse complement strand
AAAGGTCCTTTCCAACCTTAATGATTCTTTGTGTGTGTGTGTATGGGGAAGAATGCATCTCCGTTGCATGCATCTCCAGCTAAAGAAGAGTATTGGTGTCTCATCAGCTGTTTAAACATGTATTTCATCTATAAAATGCTGCATATCATTCTTTTCTCTGTGACTCTTCTCCTTTTTTCCCCTATGCATTTGATCCCTTCTCCTTTAAAGATTGTCAAATTCTATGAGTTGTTGGTGAGGAGAGGAAAGAGGGAAGGAGTCACATTGTCCAAAATCTATGAACAAGTTATTTAAAGCTCCTTCTATCATTTTAAGCCTATTCCTTCACATGAGGTACCACATACTCTTCAACTATTGCTTTCTGCTTTCTCCAAAATTACCCACTGCTTTGTGCTTTCCCACCACTGGCTCGTTCACCCCAGACCTTCTTGCTCCTATCTCCCTGTCCAGATTCATGTCTCAATGGACTCACAAATTGCCCAGAGTAAGAGGTTAGGAAGGACTATGCTGACTCAAGCAGTGTGCAGTTCCTTCTCCAAGAGCAGCCAGACTCCTACAGAAAATGTCTAGCAGAGTAAGGAGGGGCATCTCTCATCATGGATTCCTCCAGAATCACTTGAGTGACTCTGAGACTTGCATATTTCAACCTTTAATAGCCATTATCAAGTCAATCCCCAGCAAACTTATCAAATTCCTCTCTGGTTTCCATTATACCTTTGGATTCCACAACACTCTGTGGCAATGAGTTCCACCATTTTGTAGCAAATATAAATAATGTATAATTAATTCATCAGTAGTTTCACTTTAACTGTTTAACTATTCTTCCTTTCCCCTCCCACTCAAACAATTCAGTCTTTCACAAAAATAATTCCAAAGCATTATCACCACCCTTTTGCGCATCATCAAAACAAATATTTTTTTTTTATTCCCTTCAATGTACAAATTACATGTGAAAAACATTTCTTTGTGTTAAATGTTGTAGGAAAAAATTATTTTAAAACTTTATTGAGCAATTTAAAATGGGAAAAATCCAAAGACAATACCATAATGTTGTGGAGGACATATCTGTTTTCCTGTACTCTAATTCAAGTGTCTGATTCAGATGTTATTATCCCCATGACAGAGCAAAGACCTAACAGTGGTTGTATGGAAACACCTGGCTGTGTGGCAGTGCCACAGACTTCGAGCAGTTCTACATGTAAAACCCAAGTTCCCATGATGCCAGCACAAACCAACAGTTTTGCAGAGTTAGTCTAAAAATGAAAGCTTTGTGCAGGAGGCAAACAGTGATGCATAGAAAACAATGGAATAGTAAATAATTCCCATTATTACATTTCTAACTTTGGTATCTGCCATACCTCCCCTTCTCAATAAAGGAGAATAAATCCATTGTACTACCTGAAAAGGACAGAAAAGAAGAAAACTGCCCATTGACTTTAAGGATGCATGAGAACAGGAGACAGATGAAATTCTCTGCACAGGCTTTGATAGTGGCAAGACAGCCAAAGCTGCATGAAGTCTCAAAATAGACAATTTACCTTAGGAGTAGTTTCTACAAAATTCTAGGCTGTTTCTATACAATTCTAGGTTTAAGTCATGTCCTACAATTTGCCAATTTTCTCAGCTTTTAGGCATTTTCATTTAATGTTATTGCGGATATTCTTTAAAAGTTTTCTTCCTTTTTTTGATCTGTTGATTTTTGTGCAGCACTGAACGGTAAGAGGTTTTGCATAAGGACAGGACTTTCTCTGTTTGCTGTAAGTTTTCTGGATTGCAGTTTCACTGATGGGCCACTTTATCTTAAAGGATTGACTGCCTCTACACCATTTATTCATGTATACATGTTTCTGGTCATCCTCTGCGTCTAAATCTTTGTGCTTCATAAAGTCAATGGGAGTTTTTCTATTGACTCCAGGGAGAACAAGATCAAGATTTAATTCATTTTCCCTCTAACCTAATTGATCTTTTCAGTCTCCCCTCACACTGTCACATGAGATCTTCCCAAACTCAATATTTGCACCACAGCTTTGTTGCAATTAGCTACCTCTGTGATTAGCAGAAAAAAATCCCCATTTCTATCTTGTGACGGTTCAGTAGTTCAACCCCAGCCGGTCTTATGGAAGTAATATCACTTTGCTTTTATTTTGATCTCTGTCTGAACCCCTTTCCAAGATATTCTGGAGTTTTAGTATCGTAATTTTAGAGAAGAGAAACTCAGGCACATAAAAGTTATGTGATTGATCCAAAGTTTCTCTGCAAGTCAGCAAATCAACTAGAAACAAATCCACTGCATCAGGCTTACATCTTCTCTACTTTTTTAGAAACAGGACTAATTTTCCTTGAATATTTTTTCCCCCTACTTTGTGGATAAAAGGCAAAAATAACACACTCAGCTAAATCAGTTGATTTACAATGTTAATTTGCAATGATGTACTAACTAAACTGATCTCTGAGACTGGATTCCTTCTCCTCCCACCAAACATGCAGTGAGTTTTCCCCTGTGGCACAGTGGCGACAAGGAATTGTGACAGAACTGTCCTCTAATTTCAGTGTACATTAAAAAAATCAAGGAGTGTATTACAATTTTCTGTGCACAAAGATGCACATAAAGCATTTGTCTTTAGACCGCATGTACCTTTTCAATCTTAAAATTTAGAAAATATGTATAATGTGGGCTTGGGGCAGGAGGTAATGAAGTGCTTGAATTGTAGTGGAATCATTTTCCTTATCACCAACTACAGAGTCAGTCCATTAGCTGGCTGCCAGCAGGTCCAATCATGCTAAATCCATGTGTATTAATGGATTTGGAGTAAAGGGTCAGGAATCACAGAAATTCAGATTTCTTCTTTCCTAGTCCCTCAGTGATTAGTGTGGATTTAGCACCTGGGAAAACATCCTTAGCTTTACAACAGTTTGTCTTGAAAGGTGTGTGGCACAAAACACGGGCAGTAAGAATTGCTTGGCTGTTTTGAACGGAACATAATTTACAGAAGCATTATGCAGCTTATTGAAGTTTTCTTCCTTAGTTTTGCTCGCAAATAGAGCAAATACAGCAGAAGAGGTAATGAGCAGCATCTGCTTGGCAGTTCTGCCCACAGCCCTCTCCACGGTGACAGACAACACCTGATAAACGTGCGGCTGATGGCACCGTAATTGGGTACCAGTGCTGGTAGGAGCCATGGGATGCAATGAGCGGCAACACAAAGTACACGCCTTGGGAAATGGTACTAAGCTGTTTATGATAAATCCACTGCATAGAAGAATCTGAAAGTATGCATGTAACTGAATATATTTTTAATCAAACCCCAGATGTTGTTCGGCATGGTCCAGGATTACAGCGTGTTACAGATTCATTGACTTGGCCTCCATCCAGAGCCTGAGACAGCAATGCCTGAGCACTGGTACAGGTAATCATCGACTTGGTTCCTCTTAAAAGGTGTTTTCTCCAGCTACGGTTCCTAAAATTTCTACGAATGTGTTACATTTGTCAATTGTAAACTACCACCAGTATCCCAGACCTGGGGCTAAATCCCACCAAAGCAAAGTGTAATGTGTGTTCATTCTTTCCTTTTAAAACACAGACAGAGGACAGGTGATTTTCTCTCCTGTCTCTGCAATAGCTTGGTGATGGGACAGCCCAGCCCATCCGAAGGCTATCTTCTGCCTCTTGTATTCAAAGCCCTTGTCCCTGAAAAGTGTCTTATCTATCACGCAAACCTTTATTCGGAATATTTTCCTCTCTTCTTGTAGAAAGAGGTCCATCACCCAGAATAAAATTCATGAACCCAGAGAGTAAATAAGAGGCAAAGTGTGACAAAGAAAGCAAAGAGGAGGAATTAGAGACCTCTGAAAGAAGCTCGCCCATTAGGACACTGTCTGGAAAGGATCTTGGTTCTGTCCCTCCTGTAAGGACAGCTTATTTAGTTTACATGAAACAGTTTTGGGATTACCATAACATAAGCATGAAATTGGCTTCAAGCTCATCATCACTGTAAAAGCTGAGGAACTTGTGGGCAAAAATGAAAGTAAAATATTAGTCTTGTTAGGAAAATATAACATAAAGCAGTTACAATTACAAAACTCAGATGCATCTAGCTTCAGCTGAAACATTGGCATCAATTTTAGGACCATCAGTTTGGATTTAAGCACAAAACATAAATCTTAAATTTGCTGATTGAGAGAGAACTGTAAACAAATACAGAGAGACATTGGCAGGCCACCAAAAATCCCATTCACCTCCTCACATTGTATTTTTTCAATTTATGGTGGTTTTCTAGTTAGTCCTTCAAAGATAGCTGGAATGGAGACATGCAAAAGGGAAGGGGAAGGAGAGAGAAGGAGCAGCATGCTGATACATCCATTTTTATGGAAGACAAGAAACATTTATTTGGAAGTTTTACAGTAGGAAGCAATGCAATGGATTACAGATTACTGGGAAGGGAAATGGAAAGAGCAGTTAAGAGTTTGTAAACACTTCAAGTGTATCCCCAAAGTAGGACCAACTATGGCTATTCCGTTTCTGTCAAACCTGCCCTTAACACCTCACCGTGCTATGGTTGTAGTATCTTCCCATAACCACCCCCAAAAATCTGGCCTTTTCCCAGTATCCAGCCTGATTCCACTTTTCTGCAGCTCAAGCCTATAACTAAATTTTCCACCCTCTGTGTTCAGGGAGGACAAATCTCTGTGCTCTCTTGCACCAGGCTTTTCAGCAGGGGAAGACTGTGACCGTCAGGGTTTCTTCATGGATCATATTTCCCTGACCTTGTCCTTGCTCCTCTCCTCTGGACTTTCTCCAAAGGCCCTCGGTCATGCAGCATCTGAAATGAGATAAAGCATGACAGCAGAAGTTTCATTAATGCTGAGTTGAAAGATGGCTTCATGGGAGGCATCCTAGATATTTAAATCACCGGGTCCCTGTCTGAAACTGAGTCTCCAAATATTCAAGGTTCACTCATTACAATTCATGACAGCAAATTCAAAAGCTGAAGATAGAAAACATTTATATGCATGTGTATGTTCTGTCTGATATGCAACATACAGCTGTTCTGTTTTATGTCTGAAATAAGGGGAGAAATCATAACATAACTACTCCCAGCAAGCATAATGAATTCCCTGACACAGTGGGGTTTTTTTCCCTGACAAATAGGAATTTGCTAAAAGATTGTTTATCAGACTTAAAAAAAAAAAAAAGTAATTAATGTTACCAACACAGAAAGTCTACATTTGCATGAACTTTGCCAAGCTTGAATAGAACTATTGGTCCATAAAACCAGTTTAGCTGTTCAGTGGAGACCAGTTGAGGACTTTATACAGAGAAGTGTTGCCGTGAAGGTAGACCTGAACTAACAGAGTCCTCTACCACTGCTGCCCATTTACCTTGCAGTCTGCTCTTCTTTGCCACCAATTTATTATTTACATGGTCTGCACAGTCTTTCCTAAAGGTTTCAGAAAAGTCTTTGTGGCTTTTACGTCCTTAGAGAATTGTTTATCCATATTTTCTCCTCACATGCTGTGACCCACTCTGATTTCATAAGGCTATTCTTTCAACTCAAAACTACAAATTTTCTAGTTTGCCTGTTTCTATGAAAAACAATACATGAAAACCTTTCTAAGCTGATCGCTCTTTCTTCGTCTAAAAAAAAAAAAAGTAATTACTTCATGTATCGAAGGTTTTGATTTTAGTATAGTAACATAGGCACTTAAAGGAAATTTAAATTTAAAGCACAAGTGATATGGGCCCAGACCACTACTGCGATGAAGACTGCTTGCACTAGCACAATTCCCAATTCCTCTAGCAGTAGAGTTGTCCCTGTGTAACTCAGTTTAGGAAGTATTTGAGTGCAGTCAAAATACTTGCACCTTAATTCAAATAAGGGTTCTCAGTGTTGCAAAACTTTTCAGTGTGTTTTCATCCCACATCAGCATAGCACTCAGTTCTAAGTATATGTTAGAGTTTGCACCGTTTTGTCAAAAAGGCGCAAATGCTCATGCACATGTTTAAACTGAGGTTCAGTCCTGGTGCTTCACAGAATAGCAGTGTGAAAATTTACAGGCTAAAATAAAGCCCATGGAGTTTTAGTAGAAAATTTCCTCTTGACATCACTGTGTGGAGAAATCCTTCATGCACCAAAATATAATCCTAAAGAGGTGGAAGTACAGAGATAGCTGCTGAACATTTTTTTCCAAATGCTAGTTTTCTTGTTTCAAATATAGATGCGCTATTGTTTCAACTATGATCAAATCTGTGTTTTCCATTGCGATAACATTAAGTGTTAATGTGGGAATAGTTAAAGGAAGCACTTTTGTTTCTACAATTAGAAAGTTCCCAGAGGCAGATATAATCACTGTGGTCTTTTGGGGACTGATGTTCAAAACCAGTGAGGTCTGTGGCTTCTCTTGAAGTTGGACTCACAGTATTGCAATATATTATAGCCAATTTATTTTTTAACATCCTCTGAGATTCAGAAGAAGTTCTCTAAGCATCAAAAACAGTAAGAAAGTAAAATTTCGTTCCTAAAATCTCTCTCATTGAAAATTATTTCCAGGAGCGTGGAAAACAAAGTAGTGCACTTCCACTATCAAATGAGTGTATCTATTCATCATGTGAACATTTGAGTATGAGAGGATGCAAATGTCTGACTATTAGCCCCAAAACTCTGTTTTTTTAAGAAAAAGGTTTTGTGAGCCAATGAATTGAATATGCTGGGGGATTTTGTTCCTTTTTTTTTTTTTCCTTATTCTTACATAGCGTGAAGAAGAAAAAGTGTGTGATGCTTAATAACCACACAGAGAGGAAAAAGCTTAAAATGCTCTTTTGGCTCAGGTTTCCTGCTCAGCTGCAGAGCAGGTAGGTTCCACACTCACAGACTGGTCCTTCCTGCAGCATCCACCCCTTAACCAGGTGTCAGTCTCTCGTAATGAGTGAGATCTGAATGTACAATCCAAGCTCAGTTGACCCTTGGCTTCCTTCACCATTAAACCATTCAGTTTCATGAAGTGCTGGTGGCTTTGAAATGTGTACCACTGATCTTCGGGGACAGGGGAGAGCTCATCAAACTCATTGCACTTGACAACTTATTGTAATCGGAAAGTTGAAACAGAGTCTTGCTGCTGAATTGAAATGTCTGTAAATTGCTGCCTAACAACATACAAATAAATAGACATATAGATAACTGATTTGTTCATGCCCTCCAGTAAACCGCTAACATGCCTTAATTTAATTTGCATGCTACTTCTCAGACTTCTCTTGATGAACCTCACAGAGAGGAATTAAAAGGGATTGTTGGCAGAAAAGAAAAAAAGACTTTTTCAAGACACTCAAAACACAGGAAAAAGCTTGAAATTTCATATCTGCAAGGTATGGCTGCTACTTGTGCAATACTTAATCCAGTCAAAATAAGAGGAGCTTCTGAAAGTTTATTACCACTAAATGTTCTTTAAAAGCATGGGCTTATTACGTCAAGAGGCAGAAGAGGTGGAGATTAAATGAGGCATCTGGTCTCCTGGGTCTCTGAAGTCGAAGGGAAATGCCCTCATCCCATCAACCTCTACCAGCAAAATACACCCACACAGAAAAAGAGGCTTTTATTCTTGAGGTAAATATAGATCCAGTTTTCTCTTCATTGTTCAAAACGTGTGGGATTTTATAGCTTAGCGCTAGACAAGCTCAATACCTGACTGAAATAACCTTAGAGAAAGATACATATTGAGGGCTGAATTCAGACTGCTCTGTGAAAGTACATCTGTTTTATATGAGACACACAATCTGTCTCATTCCAACCTGCATTTCTGGGTCACTTGAGACATTTAAACTGCACTTATAATTAACAGCTATTTTTAAACAGCGAAAAAATAGAGCACTGGTAAGGTACAAAAGCATTAAAATTGCCCCAGTTTTGCTTTTCAATAGGACACACCACTGCAATATGCTTCAAGATCAAAGAGAGCTCAGAAAAAAGAGACAGGCCGATCAGTGGGGATAAATTGTTCCCATTATGATGGTGTAAGAATAGGGTTCTTTCAATTGAAACAATTTAATAACCACATTCATTACATTGGTGTCCACTTGGTTTTATCTGAGCAGTTTTTGCATAACTGGGGAGCAAGTTCAATTGAGCTTATTCTCTAGAAATTAAGATGTGCAGGGTTTGACATTCAGAAATTAGGCACTAATAGTTCGCAAAGCAGTTGTCTTGAGATTCCCCCTGGATGTAGCTGGATCTGCCTACCACTAATTATGTCAAATGCAAATGTATTCTCTAAAAGACACACCAAAAAATTTCATTAGCTCATTTCCAGACAGCTAAGGTTATACCAGAGCAATGGCAGCTATCAGAGCACGATCTCTTCCGTGTTTATAAAATCACTTTCACAAAAGCCGAAGTCAGGCAAGTGCAACACTGCTGTTTGTAAACTTTTTTGTCCACCGTCAACAGCAGAAGTGCTTTTAGGGTCCAGTCTTTAACAGTCCTAAGCAAAACAACTGAGCGATGTCTCCAGGGTGACATTTCCAACAACATTTTTACAAGGAACAAGAGAGTCGTTGATAGATTTCCTTCTTCTACTTCCACTGCTGACTTCAGCAACAGATACCTCTGTTTTAGCAAAAATCCCCTGCCCGCCACCTCGGCTGAGGATGATTGAGTTTGCCAGTTCTCAGCTGCACGGCGGAGTGCCGTGCAGAGGGTGAAGCACCGCTTGGCTTGAAGTACGGCGGGAGTATTGAGAACAAATCTGCACAAATGCTCATGAGAAGCACCGAATCCGGAGCTTGCAGACGATGAATAAAGCCCACTTTATCCATCTCTGTCTGCTAGCCCCACTGGCAAACGGAACATGGGCAGGAGCATTTAAAAGACATTTCCCAGCAAACACGGGACCCTTTCTTGTTTTCTCGCTGCTGCCAAACCAGTGAAGAGTAAAGAACTGCTGAGGCATGCGTTGGGTGGCAACTGCATAATAGCAGCATTTCTTCCCTCTCCCTCTGTCCCCTTCGTTTTTTATCAGAAGACAAAGTGTAAAAACTGCGAAGTTATCCTTGCCTCGGTGAAAGCTTTTAAATGGATGGCTTTTCCAGAAGCAACAGTGCTTCTCTTACTTGGCTATTTCCCCAGATGGGATTTGCAATATAAAACGATACATGGATCCGATATTGAGGAAAGGGAATAGACTTGTACAAATCACTGGAAAGATAAATATGCCATACAGATCAATAAATAAAAGCTAGTCCCCAAAAAATCAAACTCCTGCATTCCAGGCCAATTAACACGTTATTTACTGCTTACGTGATTGCTAGTTTGACGCTCTCCTTATTCATTTTTACACTATAGGCATTTGTTTTGCTGAAAGATATATAACTGATTTGTAAATATAAAATGATATAGATAGATTTTATGTCTCATAAAACTGTTAATCTGTGCTCCATATTAAATATATACTGTAGTATTTTTTTGTATTTAGACACAACTCTAGTATAATTAAAATAAAGTATGCTGGCTTTATTTTTTCAGTAAGTCATTTCCAAGCGTAGAGCTCAAATAACAGTGCAACTGCAGCATGAAATGTGGTTATAATAGCCTGAGACCACATTTCCTGAAACTAAAACAGGGGAGATAATAGTGTGAAGGTACAAATTAAATGCAAATAAAACAGATTCCCCATTGTTGCTAATCCCTGGATTGGATTTCAGTGAGGAAATTAGCAGTAATATTTAACCTCTTTGTATAGTAATCATTGACATATTATCAGTTACATTTTCAGAGTTTACATAGGAATTGTTGCACAGGAATTTGAGAAAGCTGTGCATCCACCTTTTACACCCTGAATGGAGCTATTCTGTGGTAAACAATACAAACACGTCTAACACAGATACAATGAGGCAGTCAGTTGTGATCAAAACAAATAAAGGCATCATTTGGTAATGGATATGAATTTGGTTGCCACCACTTGACTTTCTAGATGTATGCTAACTTAGACCTTTTGTTATGTTAAATAGTTCACCACTGCACTGGTGCAACTGGCATTTTAAAATTAATTTAATAAGCTTATTAAGACCACATTTAGATAAAAATCTAGCAAAGCCCAGTAATTAACCAAGTTCATAAATTAGTATGAGCCCATAATAAATTTATTTAAAACTCCAAATTAAACATTTGCATCATTTTAATGAATTAAGTGTAAAGTAAGTTAGGTAAATGGATGCAATGGATGTTATACACAGACAGCAACTTGATATTTGAGGAAAACATCAGGATGTTTAAGAAAGTTACTCGGATATCTTAGAGTTCATTTAGAACAACTTACATTAGCAAGCACTTTACTCACAGTACCACAGAACCATGTGATGTGATAAATTTGTAGCATAGCTTGTGAGGGTGAGTAATCTGATGCACCGTTGGAAAATAAATACACTCAAGGGAATTGGGCAAATTGCTTTAGAGAGTTCCATGTCAAAGATCTACATACTAATACTGAATGGGCAATTTTTTCCCTATGGCCTTTCAAACAGAATTACACAACAGAAAGTACTACTGGTTGCATTTTTCTTACTTATGCTTATTTTGACAGAACAAATCACTATTTCATTTCTTCTGGTTCTTAGATTTTTCCTGGCTTTTTTGTGTTGTGCTTAGCTCGTATCTATGAAATTCTGAAATTTGATTTTGACCTGTTGCTCAAGGTCTATCACTTGAACTCAGTTCCCATGTTTGTAGGCTATAGGCGAATCCTGAAACTGTGTTTCACCCTCAGCCAAACTAGTGCAAAAGCACATGAAATACTGCCAGATCTTCTTAGAGCGAAGAAAATGCTTTTAGAAGCATTTTAGGGAGGATCTTTCCATTCTCCCTTTCTTTCCCTTCTTTGACACACTAAAGATCCTAGATCATTAGGAGACTAGTAAATTATTCAGTGTGACATTTCCACTGACAGGGAAGGAATCTGGTATAAATCCACTAAAGTCAATATCTGCTGGCCTCAGTGTGATCAGACCACTCAAGATATCTGCCTCAGTTTGTCCAAATATTATAGTGTGAACTTTGGTAACTGGGAACAGGCAGTGACTGACAGATCCACTTGCACTTTTCTTTTGCTCCACACTTTATTATATTGTCTGCGTGAGCACGGGGACAGCAGCTTTGCAAGCTGTAGGTTAGGTCCTGCAAAACGGAGCTTGCCACATGAGCCGCGGCACAATGTGACTATGATTATAGGCTTTGACTGAGTACAAGACGTTGCCAAATGTTAATTAAATGTCCACTCTCTCTTCTGTTTCAGATGGTTTTTGCTTTAAAGGCAGTGCAGATCTCACAGTGCAAAAATATCTGTTTGAAGTGCCTCTAAAATACACCGAGACTTTTATTTTTGCCTTTCATCTGGAAAGAACAGCTAGCACTATCATCTGAGGTAGGTAGGTGACATATAGAATGATAAATAAAAGCTATTCCTGAAACATCAAGCACTAGCATTCCAGGACATTAAAGATATTATTTGTTGCTCAAGTGATTGCTAGCTAGGGCTTCTGTCTGGCTTGCAAACCTACTGCAAGACCTTCCCAAGAAAATCGCCGTATCAATGATGCCATTGTTATTCATATGAAGAAAATTCCCCACAGATAGATGGAAGCATGTGAATCCTGCACAGAGTGAAAGCAGAAATAGTGGTTTAGTTGAAGAAAATGGCAGTGCCCAAACAAACAGGGTGTCCTCCCCACTGAGGAAATGTATCTCAGCAGTCCTGATGCCAGCCAAGATGACAAAGGAAGGACAAGGCTCCAGTCCACCCCAGGGATGTGTGGCTCAGTCTTCTGGTCAGCATGCTCTCAAAAGCTTCTCATACACCAGGACAGGTCCCAGACCACTTCGATGGCAAAAATCTATTAAATCACATGAATTTTAGTTACTTTGCCTGACTCGGTTTCTGACTGTGTTTGTGGGTCTGGTCCCACTCCAGGGCTGCCCCATAGAGGTCCAACCCACAGTCAAATTACCTACAAGCAGCCGATGGCAGAGGAGCATTAGTCCTAGGTGTCATTGCCTCTCAGAAAAAACTCCCTAACATTTCTTGCAACGGGTGTTTCTGCACATTTTGTGTCAACTGAGGATTTGACCTTTTCCCACATTCCAGTACACCCAGTCACCTTCCAGGTTCATGAGGTAGACACCAATGCTTCCTCTTCTTTCTTCTGTTCACTCACCGCTTCCTTCCGTGAGATAGAATGCACTGTGCTTTTTATTGCTACTTTTGTAGAGTGTTTTCTACAGCCTGTTGTGGTAGGTTGTGTTCATGGACTTCTTTTCAGTTAGGGGTGATCTTTTACACATTATTTCTGCTGTCCGTCATTGGTGCAGTTGTTTACAGAATTACGGTTTTTTACATATTCTTTTATACCATCTTTTAAAAATAAGCAGACCTCCATGACTATGAAGTAGCACGTGGAGTGTTCTTCAGTGAATTCAAGCCCAATCTTGCACTCTTAGGACAACTGATAAGCTGAGGTTGGAACTAGTCCATTTGTTGTGAGTGGTGCTTGACTTGGCTGAAAGAGGAAGAGGAGGTGAAGGGACTGTGGGCAAAACCAGTGATCCAGAAGTGATCCAGAAATAAATGGGAAAACATCTGTCAGATGTCTTAGATATTAATAAATCAATGGGCATATTATGAGATGGGAAAGAACCTGCCACATGCATCATTTGGATGTACCATCGTGAGGTACAAGTGTAAACACTTCCTCTCTCTGCTTGTAGGTGCACAATCTCTTCCATACCCTTAGCAATTCAGCTGCAATTAGCTCATGAGTTCAAAACTTATTAGGACATGTACACAGCCTTTCCATGACCAAAAAAGCTCTGTTTCTTGGAAGCCAGGGTAGAAAAAAAAACAACAAAAGAGATATCTTTACTGTTATGCCTTTATTTTTATAGGCAGCTGTGGCAGTGACAGAGGCAGGCTGCATCTCCAGCTCTCACAGAAGTGATTATACCAACAAGCCTTGACTTTACAGAGGAAATAAACTTTGTTTTAAAAGTTTGTGACTGGAGTTTCGGACTTGTGGCAAACAGTTGTGTCATCACATTGTGAAAAGTCAGGGAGAATCAGCCTAAGTCACCTGGCAATATATAAAAGACAAGCTAAAAGAAAATCTTTGAATATTTTTCTTTTTATGTAGTTTTTTGCCCTTTTTTTTTTATGTTTTCCTTCTTCCTGACTATCAATGGTTACAAGTATCTCAGAACAAAGTTTTTTGATATTATTACAAGTAGTACCAAACTGACACGGACTTGTCTCTCATTATTCTGATACACAGCTCTACTGAACGTGAGGGAATTTTCCATTTAGATTGTCACCAACCTAGTGGTGACAGAGGTAGTGACTAGAAATGTCTTCTTCACAATGCAGTGTCAGCTTTATGTTGTGGTTGTTCAGGGTTTTTTTTTTTCATTTCTATATGATTTTGAATGTTTTTGAATGATAATTTGAAGCCAGACTTGTCTACCTAAACCTAAATTATGGTGTCTTAATTGTTTCAAATGCCTTTAACATTATTCTTTTAGTTCAGTCTTGGTGTCACAAAGCATCCACAAGCCTTCTCTAAAGGGGAAAAAGTTTAACAAGGATGACAAATCCCCCAGAGAAGTAGAGTGCACTTATGCGGCTTTCCACTGACAATGCTCCCTGCCTACTTATAAGGGAAGTGTTTTTCAAGGAATAAGGATGGAAAACAGCTAGCCCAGCAATGTAGAGGAATATGAACCAAAAGACTGGCTGTGCATGTAGGTACAAGGTTAAAATAATAATGTTCTCTCAGATTTTAGAGCTTTGAGACGTCCAAGCTGTAGACTTCAATGTAGGATGAAGGATAGCCAAGCTAGTTTTTAGTGGAATAATTAATGAACCGGCAACAGCCTATTCCCAACGACGCTGAGCTAAGGACAAACACATTGAGCCAAGGTACTTCCCACCCACAGCTTGTTGGCAGGGTCTTTACCCCACACGGGGCTGCAGGAGGACATCGTTAGAGGTTGTCTGCACCCCAGCTTAGAGGCTTTAAAGCTTGTGTACCCTCAAGCCCTACTGCAGTCTCCTGTAAATTAGGTGTGTGTGTTACTTGCGGGATGGGGGGAAAACCAGTCCTGTCAGAAAAGAGAAAAATGAAGCAAAACAACTGCTGCACAAAAAGTTGAGCCCATGTGAACAAATAAAAAAGCAGTGGAGCAAGCATCAAGGCTTTGGTCACACAAGAAATAAGTTACTGAGTTTTCATTTGTCGCAAATAAATCTGTCATACCTAAAATTCATCTTTTTTTTTTTTTTTTTCTGTTTTACATAGATATTTCCCCAAAAGGAAAAGACCTTCCACTGTGGAACAGAATATCAGTGACACTTCTGTGCATGCTTGAAAAATATTTACTTCCATTTTGGCCAAATACTTATGTATAAATAATGAGGGGACAAAGAAATCCTGCTGCCATAGTGCTTAAACTCATGGAAAATACATGACTGTAATTAACTGTGCTGAAATACATGGTTGCAGTCAAACTGTTTCTTATCCTTGTCTTCCTTTTGGGGTGTTTGCATGGTTTGCATCTCCCCAGCATACAGCAAAGCAGGCTGCTCTGAGGTCTTCAAATTTGTGATTATCCATTCATTTTCATTTCAGAGCTCCTGCCGCTGCCCTGGGTTGTAGATACAGCTCTGTGTTTAGCATCAAAACCCTCTACAGGCCAAGAAGCAGAAAGAAGCAGAGTCTGCAAAGAGGAGGACACATATGCTATAAACACAGGAGGACCATGTAGGATATCTTAATGACCCGTTTCTACCTCCTTCCAGCAGACCTTTCCTGCTCCTGCTATAGCACCTACTAGTTGACCATGCAGTAAGCTAGGAAAAAATAAGCCTGAATGCATGAAACTGGAAAGTGTCATTAGGATTAAGTTTAGCACACTCCTTTGTTTTTTTAACTGTTTTGCCTGTATTACCACAGAACCACAGAATCATTAAGGTCGGAGAAGACCTTTAAGATCATTGAGTCCAACCATCCACCCAACACCACCATGCCCACTAAACCATATCCTTAAGTGCGGCATCCACAGGTTTTTTGAACACCTCCAGTGATGATGACTCCACCACGTCCCTGGGCAGCCTGTGCCAATGCTTGACCACTCTCTCCGTAATGAAATTTTTCCTAATATCCAACCTAAACAAACTCACTCAGATTATGAGCCTGCAGTCTCACACAAAATGAGCATTCGCTTCTGGTCTTGTCCCTCCTTGGTTTGCTCTTTGGAGTTGGATGCACTTTTTCTCTGTATGGTGCATACTTTAAAATTTCACCATCCAAAATTTCTAGTATCCAGAAATCTGACAGCCTTCACCCTTCCCTACCTTTCAGTAGTCCAACCACCCATACATTATTTAAGTGCAGTTAAGCTTTCCACTGACTCTAACATAAATTTGAGCAATATATTTTTAAAACCCTCTCCTTTTTCTCCTGTTTTATGCATTTTGCTGTGCCAAGGTTTGAAGAGAAGTGCTAAGGAGCAATACACCACTCCAGGAAAGCTTTCAGTCATAAACAAGCCCACTGCTTTAACCATAGGGTAACCAGCTCTGCCAGTGACTGTTCAAAACTTAATACAGAGTCAATGCCAAAATCCTTAGCATCTTGCAAATCTGAGATGTAGCCCAGTGGTTAAGAAAGTGTCCACTATCTCAATATTGTTGATCAGTCATAGATTTGCCAGTCTGGAAACCATCCTCCATGCATTTCTGTCTTGGTAGACCCTGGGAGACAGCTCCTCTGGCACTGCTGCCGCAGTACTGTCTACAGTGATTGTGGAAAGGTTATACCTTTGGGAAAGGTTGTATCTTTGCTCTGAGAAGGTGCCAAGACCAAAAATTATTGTCGAGATCTTAGAGATCAAAGCTACTGGACATCTACCCATCAGCCTCCAGGACTGGCAGTGTTAAATTCTCCGTCTCAGAATTGGTGCAAAAAAACTCTCAAGACCTGGGACAATTCTTTTTGCTGGCTGTAGTCCTGAGGCGTTTAGTTGAACTAGATAGAAATTATATTGAACAAATAATGCCAGATAGGCCATTGCATGTGTGTTGCCACTATATCTGTGCACACTGTGTCTGTGTATCTGGGTATTTTACCTACTGCACCTGTGATTGAGCTGTAACGTAATTTTTCTCTTACCAGTGCTCATTTTAGGCAGAAACACTCACTAATTTACATGGCAGACATGGGTTTTACTCCATTAGGTCGTTTAATATCCTGAGATTGACTCACTCATATGCTGCAGTTTTCGTACCATTATGGACTCTTGGTATTAGCAGTTTTGGATCATTGGTCACCACAGTTAATAGATATCTACTCTTTAAGTTAAAATTCACAAAATTCTCCTCTTTGGAGCACTTTAAACCAAATTTCAGTTTTATAAGCTTTTTTGTTTGTTTAATTAACTCTAAGAATTGTTTTCAATAAAGCATTTTACAGGTGCCATTGTATAACAAAGTTGTTTAAGAGTATGGGAAAAATGCAGTACAAGAGAAATGCAAATCTGCATAAGCCTCATTGTGATTTAACCCTTTTAGAGCAGAGTATAGCATAAAGAGCTTGACTTTTTTTCCCCCTGCAAATGTATATAGACTGCACACAGACTGAACCCCTCACTTATACTGCAGCCTTGGCAATAATGTGTTCAGTTAATCTGCACAATGTAGAGTCATCCCCTCAAAAAAGTAATTCACTTCTTTAAAAACTAGGAGGAAAATAAATATGGTGCAGTAAAATTGTTGAGTAGAGGAATCTATCTGGACATTTCACAAAACATTTCATTATGCTGATAATTCCCAGAAGTGCTCTCAAGAGTGCTTTAAGCTGAGGATTACTGCACTGGATCTGATGGACTTTTTTTGTAGCCCCTTTAAAAGGCAGTGAACCGTTTTTCTATTTTATTTAAATAATGCCCCTTAAAATGGATTTTTAGAGGTATAATAACTCCTTAAGAGTCAGTTATGCTAAACAGTTTCTCTTGATAGAAATGTTGTAAAACTCGTTAACTGCACAATTTCAGATGCCGGCTTGGTGAACACTAACTGACATGTGAATGGCCAGAGTTTGTAAAATAAATTGAAATAGTTGTTGTATCACACAGCTAGCAATGCACAAGCTGTAGGCCACAAGGGGCTCAAACCTGACAGAAAATTACTTCAAGATGAATGAAAAGTGCTTGTTTCTCTTTATTAGTTTTTAGAGAACAATGAAAATGTTGAATTGTTTACAGAAGGGTTGATTAAATGTGGTCAGTAGGGCCATGTCCCTACTGCTAACTGTTAGCCTTCCCAGCCCCCAGCCCCTTCCCTCCACCCCATGCATCTTCTTATAGACTATTATGGTCACACATCTGTGTGTGAAATGTGCTCATTTTGACATTCCTCTGCTGCTCTGAGCTATTGAGGCCTTTGTTAGGTAAAACACTGTTGTCAAGCCTAACAAGCAGGTCATGCAATTTGCTGGACACTGCAGCAGAGAATAGCCCTGCTATGAATTGCTTCGGCATCTAACAATGCTCGGTTCAATATCGAAATACATATGTATTTTTACCCTTTGTTCAGCCCTGATACTTCCAATATTTTGAAGAAATACATATTTTGCATTTAAAAAAACAAATGGGTTTGACATCACACCACACTGTTTTATTCTTCTGTTGTTAGAAATATTATTGTGGGAGGGGGGAAAAAATATACTTTAGCTGTCCTTTTGTGACCTAAATTCACTTTCTATGTGGTACTAAAGGCACAAAGAGGAGACACATCTTACCACACTATATTCCACCAGACTTTTTGTTCTGCTTTCAAAGCAATTCAAATTAAAGCCACTTTAGGAGAAGTGGTATTTGCACAAGATGGCAACAACAGAAAATGTCCCTTTGAGGCAGTGACTTTAAAAACAACTTTTTAAAGATCAGGTTCATTTACCAGCAATAAGGAGAGTAAAAACCACTGTATGTGTTACTATGTGTGTTGAACAAAACTGCCGTCTTTTTTTCCTCTCCACCCTACTCCATAGCCTTCATCCCTTCCCCCTTCTTCCCCAGAAGAAAAATCAACCACTAATGTGCAAGGGTTTGAATGCTATTTGTGGCAATCTGTCACTTTACATAGTGTTCCGCCCTGATGTGAAAGCAGGATTTTCTTTTTTTTTCTATCTGCAGAACATGCTTTTCCAGGCCTATTATGTGTATAAACAATGGCATATGTAATTACCTTTCTGGGGTGGCAATTATTTCTCTGCATCAACAACTGAAGTTAAGACAATCCATCCTGCTGCCCCCCACCTCCAAATAAAGGATATCCTAAATATCAAAAAAAAAAAAAAAAAAAAAAACATTTGGGGATCAAATCAAGGCTGCTTATGTCAGCCTGGGAAGGGACAGATACTATCACTGCAGCCTTTAAATGTCAGCATGATCTTTTTTTCCCTAGCAGTAATTGCTTTACATTTTGTTTCAGATTGAGTCATTTCAACCTTTGCCTACAAGCCAGTTTTTGCACCCCACCTCCTTACACTGAAAACTTTTGCACTTTTGCTAGGGCGGATTTCCTTGGCAATTCTGTGGGTAAGAAAATACCATACCTGTCATGTTAAAGCTGTTGGAGGGTGAGAAACGCTGACTTTCTTGTCTTGCTTTAAGCTACAAGAGGTTATGCAGGATGGTGGGCTGAGAGAGCGAGGGATGACGGAGAGTTTTTCTTTTCTTTCCCCCATCATGTGTCCATCTTGTTGTCTATGATTACAGTCCTCAGTGTTGCTGACGAACACCCATGCCTTCAGCCGGCCATCCATGGACAGATCTGTCATCATTTCATTGTATCTGACAGTTTAACCTACCTCAAGATTTCCACTATTGCTTGAAATCAAGGGTCCACAAAGCGTTATGGCTAGGTTTGTGCTGAGGGTTCAGGTCAGACTACCCCAGACCGCCTAACCGCATTGCGTGAGGACGGTCCCATTCCCAGTCCTCTGTTCAGAGCCCCTGGGATGCTTCTTGCTGTCTCTAAGGAGAGCCGGGCATGGACAGACCAGGCATGGGGAGCAGCAGTCCCCTGTAGCTCATGTACTTCAGCATCATTAGAGCAGCCTCATCGTTAAGCAAAATACCAGTGCAGATACTGCCCAACCATACCTTTACAAAAGCAGCCTAAACTGCCTTTTATACCTGGGGAAGTGGAGGGTATGATATTTGGGCTAAAAATAAAAGTCATACGGCAACCCGCACCTCTTTTTCACTGTTCATGCAAATTAAATTTACAAAATGCTAAGTCTGTTTATTGGGAACATATGCTTATATTTAAAAGGGTCTTGCATCCTTTCTCAAGCAGGTTTAAGTGAGGACTCTCCTGAGCAGACGGTCTTAAATATATGCTTAGTTCTCAGGAGCTAGGCCCAAGCTGAAGTTGATTCTTGTAAGCTCCTCTTGCCCCTGATAATGTTGCTGTCAGTGTGCCTAATAAGGTACTCCTAATGCAGGCGCAGTTAAGTGAAAGCTGTTTTAACGATGACTCCTTCATTTTCTTCCACACCCTATGCACTGGGAGGCTGGCAGTGTGAATGCTCTCTGTGTGTTATGTGATTATATAAATTAAAGACGGAGAGGAGGAATAGGACCAAGAAAAAGCATGAGAAAATCAACTCAAAACCTCAGAGTAGCGTCCACTAGCTTATCTCATATATAGAGGCATCTCATTGTTCACGAAGGTGTTAACTGGCATGCATCCTACTTTTCTATTTATCTGGCAGAAAAGACACTGCACAGATAAAACAAAGCAGACAAGCAGGTTAAAAATTTCCTTTCCTTCCCTTCTCTCTCCAGTTCATCTGCTGAAGGGACGGTGAGCAACAAACATACGTAGTTACACACATTCTCCAGTCCAGGGACAACACCAGCATATTAATTGAACTGAATGCTGCGAGTAGCTTCCCCAAATTTATATCTGGTGGTGATGTCAATGGAGAGGAATAAGAATTAGTAGAAGTCTTTGGGTTTTGTCTGCCTGGTAATGGATAAAAGAGAAATGAAAATCTCCTACAAAATGGAAATCACAAACAGTGCTGCTGGGGAATACAAACACAGCTTTGAAACCTTTCTTTCTTTTGCTTTCAATAGCCCTGAACATAAGTCACAAGAGCCAAGCCAGGGGAAATATTAATCCTGCCACCAGGATCTGCCTCTAACTTTCGAGTAGGTGGTTTTGGAGTTACCCCAAGTGCTGATTCCACCATAGCTTAGACAATTCATGAGCTTTCTCCACAAGAAAACATTTTCCTTTGTCTCAGAGACAGTTCTGAGGGCTGTGTTCACCTCTGCGTCTGTGCAAATATCTTTCTAAGGTTTGAGCTAAGGTCTGTCAATGGAAAGGGGAAAAGGGCTTACTGTGCGGTGGTGGCATCACCCTAAGGTGGTGGTACCATAAGCTGTTGTTGCTTGCCAGCTAATCTCCAACTACAGCTTTTCTTTCCTATACCTCCTTTCCTGTGAGGATCTCAAAATACTTTGCTTACATAAATAAAGACTCCTAGCCTCACTATGCAATGGAGAAGTATTATTATACTTGTTTTCAGATGAATACACTGAATTGCAGAAAAAAAAATTCCATTATCAAGAATAACCAAAAAGTTGTTAAAGCTGGAAATAGAACCACAGGTCCAGACTGCAGCTGAATGGATCCCCGCCTCCCCTGTTTCATGCTGTTAAAAGTAGGGGTAATACCCAAAAGTCACGGAGTTATGCTGCTCATAAACATTTATTTAGACCTGTTTGTAGGATCAAGAAACAGCTGTGAAGCCATCCTTCTGTGCAGAAACATGTAAAAAATACTAACTTTGTTCTGGCTTGTTTTTTACTAAAAGCTTTGATAAGAAAGATAAACAAAAAGTTCTTAAAGACTGGAGGAGCTCTGTTTCTGCCCAATGTGTTGTTTGCTCTGACACCTAACTGGGAATTTCAAGTTAGGTCTGACACAATCATTGCTGAACTTTTTAACAGAAACATCAGTCTGGTTGGGAGCTTTGTGTGCAATATGTAGTATTGTTAGTAGTCCTGGGTGAGGACATGATGACTTCATCTTCCTTAATCCACCCCCTAAAATTGGGAATGTGTCCAGTTTTTTTCAAGTAGTGGTGTTCTTCTCCCAGTTTAATCAGCATTATGAGGTTCTTTTTCTGGTGAATACAGCAAATATTGTTTCTCACTCCTTTTTACAGGTTCAGATTCCAGAAAACCCCATAGATGACAGCCAGGCTGCCTTTCAGTAAGACACTAAGACTTCTCCTATTAGGAAGCCCCTAATAAGCGCAGACACCTCACTGCTTTTATTTCAGCTCAGAGTATGTCCAATTCAGCAGTCACTGAATTCAATCTTATCTGTTCAGATAATGGGTTTTGACGAACTGCATAAACCTGTCATTAAGGGGAGGACAGGTTATAGTCACTACTCGGGATGTTACAGCTTTCTTCGTTGTTTATTGCAGAAGGGGTAATGTAGCACAAGCAGAGACAGAGAAGATGAAAGTAAGGTTAGTTAAACACTGAGCTACTTTGTGATTGAAAAGAGTCATAGTATCAGGCCAACAGTTCAAAGGTTCAGTGTAAATATTGTTCATCTCTTTGGCTTTTCAGTTGTGACACTGGTTAGTGGAAAGATAGCAAAACTCCATGTAAGACAAACTCAAATTTTGCAGAGGAAAGCCACACATGTAAAAAGTGGCCTCTATTCCCTGATACAATAACAATTAAAAATTTAAACATTTGACCTCTGTAAACGTTTTTATTTCTGGTTCCCTTTGCCTGTTACCTGCAGGTGCTTTATTTCTTCCCGTGGTCCTTTTACTCCAGTTTTCTTATCGGCAATTACTTACACAGTAATTCAAATCCAATTTCAATATTGACTGCTAGGTTGTAAGCTCGGTGTCAAGTGCTGGCTCTCTCACATGCTCTGTTTCCATCAAGAACTTAGGAAACGTTAAGACTTAGGAAAGGTAAAGGAAAAAGTATCTAGCAAGTGATGGCAGCGAGTCAATTACGCTTGTGTTGCACGGTCTTCTGAGCTCACATTAAACTCCTGTTGCTCCTGTACTTAAAAAGGAACATTTCTATTAAAAATTAAAGCAGGTGAAGAGTGTCCACAATGCGTAACATAATTTTTTTTTTTTTTCAGTGTGGCAGCAGATCACAGCCTTGTCCATCTGCACAGAGTTTGTGATCCTCCTTGAATGATTTCACCAGCATTCACTAGGCCAACATTAATTAGCCTTCACTGGGACCGGTCTTTACTGGGAAATCTTGCCTGGCTGAATCAAGGGGATCACTTGGCCCCGGTGTTCAGGCAGTCGTGGGGATGGTGGTTGGAGGAGCTGCTTTGGTAATGCTACAGGACGGTGCTTTACTTCGCGCGCAGGACCAGCCCTGGCCAGGCCAAACTCACGTTCCTATGAGTGCATGGATGCTGCTGGGGTGACATAAGGGATGAATTTTTACCTCTGGGGTTCAGCATCACTACCAGCATGGCCTTAGCAGGGTGATAAAGTGTCTCCAGTTAAGTCCCTGGACTCGGAGGGCACGCGTTTTGGTCCTGGGTTTGTACTGCACCTGGCACAGAGGCATGGTGTCCTGTTTCAAATATTCGGGTAACAGATGAACCCCCAAAACTGAGTTTGCCAGTACTGCAGAAAGCAGCCGCCGGCAATGGTCTACGATTCATAATTAAATAACTGCGTCACTGGTGGCCTCTATTTCTGCTGTGAGGAGTAGCCAAGGAAAAGATCCACCACGTCACCAGGTTGTCTCCCTGCTCTGCTCTACAGCCTTCTTCTGTAGCATGGATACTCCTGACTATCAAGCAGAGTTTATTCTGTGAGTTGGTGGGTGTATTCCTGTCTTCTGCTCTTGCAATCATTTTCTGCCTCCTCAGAGGTGCCTTCAAAGAGAACATCCTTCTGCTTCTACATTACGCCCTTCCTGGTCTCTGGTGTGGTCTAAGGGATTTCTCAGATATTTTCTTCTGATCACTCTGATTTTGGTTAAATGTGGGGATTAAAGACAAAAACTGTTCAGGCTGTTGATGACCAGTGTATGGAAAACAATTCATATTCTTCTGTTTAGCATGAAGGTGAGAACGGTGTGTCATGGTCTTGAGTGCAGCTTCTTGACAGGTGGCTAGGAAAATGACCTAATATGCTGGTATCATTTATAAGGGGAAATAATTGATTCTGTCAGGTTTGCAAAAAGTGCTCTGCTTTACTTTCTACCCGGGTATTTATTAGCGACTGCGCAGGTTATTTGTGTGCCACTGATCTCACCTGAAAACACTGGCTTCGTTGTTCTGCATCTGAGAATAAAATTCATTCATATTGATAATAACATGGAAAAAAAAATAAAACTGATTGATCTGAATTGTGTATGTACGTGCATTGGATGTTTTGGCTGATATTCTTAGGACAGCTCTACTTCCCTAAATTCCCAGACTACATTTCTGCTGCCTGCGAGCCAAAAGCTGCTCTCACTACTGGAAGTCTTTGTGTGAAAGGCAGCAGAACTCTGCCGCTTTTCAAAGAGATTCTGTATTAAAACTGTACGTGTTCCCAAAAAGCTGTACCTCCTTTCTCAGATGAAAGTTCAGGTCCTTGTGGCATCTCATCATGCCAGACATTAAGAAAAATATGTCAATATTGTTAGACCACTGCACTTGGGTCCTGTAGCTTTCCTGCAACCTGTGCCAATGAAGTTTTAAAGATAACCTACTCACTTGAAATGAACCTAGGTGTGGCACCAGTCAAGTAAAAAACCAGGAGAATTTTTTGTATTCTTTAAGTAGACAGCCTGATAAGCTGTACTGCATGCTAAGGTTTGTCATATAAACAAAGAGCAAATTTTTGCATTAAAAAGAAAGCAATGACAGTAATTTCTAACCCACTTGTCTGCCAGAAAAGATCTCCAGTCTCACCCATCTTTTTTTTTTTCCTTGCTAAAAAAGTAATCCCTGTCTCCTGTGTCACTGGATGCCATTTCCACTTAATGAGGGCAGGGTTGGGGTCTCCTTCAGATACTGAAGTTGTGCCTAATTTTACCAGGAGGGCAGGCTGGTCCCCTTGCAGGTCTCCTTGCCAAGTGGTCTGCTCTGGCATCCCCCGCAAGGCTCCCAGCCTCGCTGCACTGTTGGTCCATCCCTCGACTGGGGCAGGAGGCTCAGCATCTCCCTGACACAAGAAGCTGCAAAGACAGGTCCTGGTGACAGCAACGGCTAGGCAGAAATGAGTGCTTCGCAGAGGATAAAAAAAGCAATTTTATTTCGGAAAATAACCGTTCATAATTGGGCTTCTGTCACTTTAAATTTTAAAGGTAATAGTAGTACTGGAACTTTAAATTACAGCTTTCAGTGGCTTCACGCTGAATCTCTCAATTACCCTTCGTAACTCCCTTCCTGGAACGTGTGCCCCGTGACATTGATATCGTCATTCAAATCAAAATTCATGCCCGGGGGCCGGGCTGCGAGGTATACCACGCACGGGCCCTGCCTGGCTCCATCGTCAGCAACCAGACTGACGTACACCAAGGTGTCTCTCCCACGTCTGGGCAAATCCTGGCAACCTCAAGCAAAAAAAATTGCACATTTCTGGCACTCAGACGGTGTCCAGCCCACCCTCTCTCTTCCCACGGCATGGGCTGGGGGATGCTCCCGCAGGGACAGCTTTTGCTGCAAGGGGAGGCAGCTCTGCTAGAGATTATTGTGATTATTTTTGCGGTGCTGTCGAGGTTGCCGTTGCACAGAGGTGCCAGAGCAGCCATAGACAGAAAGGCAATAGGTGTCTCGCAATTGGGGTGCGGGGGGGCGGGGTGGGGAAAGATTTGCCTTTCAAAGACAGCAGAAGTATGTACAGACCAACCCAAGAGGATGGTGAAAAAAGCAAGAAGGGAGAAATGTTCAGGTGTGTTGCATTCTGATGTAAATTAAGTCCATATTACGGATTTTTGCTGTTGTTGTTACTGCGAGATCTGTTTTATTATTTAACCTGCCGTCGCAGTATTTGTGCATACCCAGTGCCCAGCCCTTTCACCGGCAGCTCCAGCCCTTAACCTAGAGACAAACGCCACACTGGCAAGGGAAATGCTCGCTTCCATATGACGTGAAAATATGTTTTTAAACTCTAGAATGGAAGACGGTCTCAAAAATTATTGCTGCAAAATGGGTTGCACAAGACACCGGCTTTTAAAATGCATGGGATGGCTGGTAAGGAAGAATTCCAGTGGAAATTAAGACAAATTTTGTGCCTGTTGCACCCTGTGTTGATGGGAGCTAGAAGTGGCTGAGCCTGCAGTTTACAATAAGTGGGTGGGAACAAGAGACCACTTTGTCCTTCCAGTAACCCTGCCCGGATAACTGGAAATCTGCATACGGTAGCTTAAAATGAGCTCAGACAGGGCTCCTATCTATTCCCTCTTCTAGCCTGGATGAAAAGCACGAGGATGGAGGTCACATAAACTCACTCTGTTCGTGCAGTTCAGAGCTATTTGCATAATCCAAGCTTTCATTTTAAACAAATTAAGTGCCTGCCACTTTATGGTTGTGAAGAAACCTCCCCGAGGTGTGAGTGAAGTATGGAGCCACTGAAAGCAAAGTCCACTGCAGGTCGAGTGGGAAGTGGCAGTGCAGAGGAATGAATGCTTCATAATGTAAACAGAAGTGCAAGAGACAGGAAATTTTTCACATTTTATTAAATCAGACTTTTACAGTAGTTGTTGAAAGCAAAAAAACCTGAATTATATTTAGATAATCGTTCCATAAATAATGTGTGTTTTCACAGCAGTCACAAAGTCTGGAATTTATGTGCTAATTACAGACCCCAAATCATCTCTGCACAGATTTGCAATTAAAACTGAAATATTTTCATATACAATGTGAGCCCTGTATTCATAGCAACAGCTAAGAGACATGTTGGTTACAGTTTGCTCGGTAAATCTGAATATTTTATGTTTGAACACAATTGTTTCACTATTGTTGTCCTTACGTTCAGTATTTTAAAAGCTGAAAGAGTTTAAAGCCAAGTGCCACGTTGTGGATTGCTATTCCTTTTAGAAAAAAAATTCTCTGTATAATAATGTATATACTGCAACAGTCTAAGGTAACAAACGATTATTGAAAGACGTAGAGAAAGCAAAATTCCTGCGTACGGTTATCTTCTTAATAAATATTGTAAAAACACATACTTGTAAAGCCCTGCAGTGACAGCAAAGTGCAGGAAGAATGCAAAATTAGGGAGAATGTTGAATAATTCAGTAGCTTGTTATGTGATTAGATCTGATTGGCCCACACTAAGATGCTGCCCATAAAAATGATTTCCCATGGTAGCATTGGTCTAGGGGTGGAGGGTTTATGATGTCCATAAAATGGGAGAACAAGGCTTACTGGAACTAATAATATCATGGCTGCGCAGAATGATTGATGATCTTTAAAAAGGCCCAGATTGGTTTCATCTTTCTTCAGATTTTATCACTCACTTTTTCTTAGTCACGTGCAATCACTAAGGCCAAAAGAGGTAACAAGTGTTTGATGTATGATACTTGAGCCACTTTTGTCAGAACCGCATTTATTTTAAACTGCTCTTGCATTTGATACTCCCAACATGTAGATGTTCTTTACGTTTATTTTTTCTCCAGCTGATGAGAACAGGCACTCCTGGGGTTGGGTCAAGAGGTAAGCCAAGCTTACGTTAGAGCAATGGTGCCAAAAATCGCAGTAAAAATTAAACAGATCCTCCTTCCTTGCACTGGGACCATTTCCATTACTGATTAAATGGATAAAGAGCTGCGCAGGGCTGACATCTTCTTGGGAGAACCTCATATCCTTTATTATTTGCAGTACACGCACACCTTTCAGAACGCTACTTACGCTTCTTGGAATAGATTATCTGTTTCAATGCACTCCATCCTTCACAATCTGCAGAGAGCCACAAAAGCTGCTTTTATGTCAGAAGAAATTTCAGATGAATAGGGAAAAAAAATACTTAATTTAACCAATTGGGAAAAAAAAGGGTCATTTCCACTTGTTTCTGAAACCTTACACATCTCCTCAAATACGAAAAATCAAGCCAGATATCTTAATCATTTGCTGGAAACGTCCTTATCAGTAACTTATTCATAAAGATTGCAGATGTGTGAGCTGAAAAATGTTTGACAGGATCCCAAAGGGAAAAGAAAGAGCGTTAAAGGGTTGATCAAACAGCAACATATTGGAGTCTTGCCCATTTGGAGACATGTCCGTTATCTCCACTTATTCTGATTGGAAAAATAATAGACAAATCAGCAGGACACCAGGCTTCCGAGGCCCATCACTGATACAGACGTATATGTTTGTGCGCATCGTTATGATTACAAGACCATACACATACCTGTGCCACACCTGTGTGGTTGTGCATGGCTATGCATACGGACATGCGAGTCCTCTCGCTCGCGATGATTTTGTCTCCTGTAGAGTTTAATGGTTTTCTGTTTTGACAATTTAAACACTGTCTCAATGCTGTTTAAC
>NW_010556657.1:0-5890 GCF_000687285.1 Phaethon lepturus | reverse complement strand
TTGGAACGAGGAGCCGTAACAGCAAAGCCCGCGCGAGTGAAAGAGCAAGACAATTCATTAGACAACTCTGCAGCAGCTAAAAGTGGCGGGGGATGTCAGCCCGTGCTCCTGTGCTTCAATACTAATGAGAGTCATTGCATATTCATAACCCTAAATACAGTCAGCTTCTGATAAAAACTTTTGTCATCGAAGCTTCACAGCAAGAGCAAAGCATTGCACTCCTTGTGTCGTGGCACTTCCACCAAGCCAGCGCGAGAGCAAGATTGATTGTTTTGCAACGCAGCCTGACAGGGAACTAAGAGATACTGCCCCAAGGGTCCCGAAACTAAGCTTAGTTTGATTACAAGGCTCCAAGTAATCAAAGAAACAAAAGAGAGGGGGGGAGGTGGGGGGGAAGAATGTTGTTTTGTCTTGTTGGTGGATTTTGGGCTTGGGCTTTTTTATTATTTTTTAAAGATAAAGGAAGCTCTAAAGATGTAGCTTTCCTTATTGAGTGTTGAGAGTAATTATCTGTTAGACGTTTAAAACAGTTCATATCAATTTTTATCACGGAGGAAGAAGAACGGCAGGCGCTGGCAAACTTGTTCCCATGTTGTAGGAACACTGCTGCATGTCTTAATAGATACAAATCTCTAAAACTGTATGAAGTTTCACGTCAATATGAATAGCAAAGATTAGTGAACTCAACCTGTCAGATATTAAAATCAGCTCTGCCAAGTGTTGCGCTACCCAGAATTCACTTCTTGCAGGTTCCTTTTCATTTTTGTTGTCAGCTCCTTCTTCTCATCATTGTTGCTATTTTTATTATTAGTTTTGAGAAACTACCCATCTACTTTGCTGGCAGTCAAATCCTGAAGGTGCACAGCTCTGCTAGCCTTTGACCTTGCGATACCTGTCTGCTGGGGCAGCTGTTAGCATCCCCTGGAGTCAAAGAAGAGAAACGTATGTTTCAGCACCCACTTTGAAAAAGCCTTGAGCATTTTCTCACTCATAATGATGTCTTCAGCTGGAATGCCAGCACATTTCCACATCTTTTTGACAGGCAAGCAGACTATAAAATATACATAAAATTAAATAAAACAGGACATTAACACAAAGGTTTCAAAATCTGATTACAGTGTAGGGTTGGATTTTTTTTTTTTTCCCCCAGCAATTATAAAACCGTGCATTTGGGGAAAAGGAACTGCATGGCTCAAGAAAAATCGTGAAAGATTAAGGATGGGGAAGTTTCTCTAAACTGTTAAATATCTCAGTCATACGTATACAGGCTTTGAAAATAGAGAAATCTTGTAGTTATGATTGATTGAGGTAACTGATTATCCACAGATATTTTAAGTGTTGAGACATTAAATTGTCAGCCATATCAGTTTGATTGCAGTAAAACATGAAAACATTGACTTTTGTCTAGTTAGAGAAATTTATTTTTCCCAGAATGACAATCCTTTAAGTAGAAACCAGGCAGCTTGCCAGCTCTCCATGTCATACATTGAAGTTTGCAAATGCAACCCATATTTTCAAATGTTTTTCAAGGTTCAATGAATGGTGCATAGGTCTTTGGCAAATAGTCTTGTAATAAACAGATTTCCATATACTGCTTCAATCTTCCTTAAGACTGGTGTAGACTAGTATTTATTCATTACGAATAAATGAATGGCATAGACGGGGTTTGCATTCAGGGTGTATACGTATTCAGAGCTCTTCACTTATGTAAAACATTTCTCTAAAAGAAACAGTAACCCTTCTTGGACTGAAGCTATAGGAACAAGTTTGATTAATATGTTTTACAAGCCTGAAGTAAATGCTCATCATAACTGTCAGCAAGCTGACAGCTTTCAAAAAAGAGCCTTTGTTCTCAGAATGAGTAATTTGTGTGATCTTCTTTAAGATACCACACTCAAAACCTTAGAGGAAGAAGGTGTTACATTCAAGTGAATTCCACTCAAAATGTGATTGCTGTTAAGTCTGCTTTGCATTCCGGATCCTTGATATGCACACAGTATTTGACAGGATAGCGAATTTTTTTTTTAATTTGTGGTTCTTGCTTGTCAGAGCACCTGTGCTTTCTCATTAGGCAGAGGTGTACTTGACGAGTTTTGTACCGACACGTGGGAGAGCCGCCGTTACCCAGTGCCCTGCATCACTTTTGTGCTTGCTTGTGGTTTAATAGGATAAAGCCCAGGCATAGAGAATTACAGGACACCTTAAAAATTACATGTGATTGACTGAAAGTGTAAGGAAGTAGAAAGAAAGTTGGCAGACCACAGAGGGATGATTGAGCTGTACCTTGAGAAGGAACGGGAACAACTGTTCCCGCTTTTCTGGTGTGTTAAACATTTTCTCCTAACTGGAGTAGCAACACCTCTGCCACAAAGAATTAGGCAGTGGCACGTTGTGTCTCCAGCATTAATGAGCAAGTACCTCAAGAACAGGTCAACTGCTGAAAAATAAACCTGAGGTTATCCATTAGTGTGGGAAAATATTTCCTTCCTGACCTCTTCAGGCAAAAAGGTTACTGTACAGCATGAAGCATTAGGTTTGATTACTTTTGGATAGCCAGACTTTGCTCTCAGTTGTATAATTTTGACGTTAGAAAAGAGCATTTGGCTTAAAGAGTCACACATTTATCTGTTTATATGAGTAGCTACAGTGAATAATAACAATAAACTAATGCAATCCTTTTCAAAAATCCAGTCAAAATATTTAACTGAATGGCGCTGGTTTCCACCATTTGATTTCAAGCCAGATAGAAACATTAATCTTTATTTCTGTCCAGCCATGTGCCCTTCTATTTTTGGTCTGTGGGTCTGCATAGAGCATAGGGGATGCCCTTTGTCATTCACCTACCTCCACTCAACTAGTCTTCTCTTTTATAGACTTTGAGTGAATCCAAGGTGAGTCAGCCTCAGACCAAGGTCTAACCACTGGCTTTGCAATCCGACACACTATATAAATCCTATGTCCAAGGTGTGTCACCCGAGCGACAAAGATGTCCTTCCCAAAGTGAGGTGAATGAACCCGGATGTGCTCCTACACCCAATAAGATGTGGTTAGTATGACAATAAGACACTAACGCCTGTATTGTTTACAGGTTTAGAGCACCAAAACCATTTATTTAATTGCTGGTTGAGTTATTGCTACTCTTTTAAAGATGGGATTGCCTGAACACAAGCTAGTTCACTGCTCCTCACAAGCAGATCACAGAATCACAGAATCACAGAATCACTAGGTTGGAAAGGACCTTCAAGATCATCAAGTCCAACCATTAGTCCAGCGCCACCATGTCCCCTAGACCATGTCCTGAAGCGCCACATCCACACGTTTCTTGAACACCTCCAGGGATGGTGACTCCACCACCTCCCTGGGCAGCCTGTTCCAATACCTGACCACCCTCTCAGTGAAGAAATTTTTCCTAATATCCAATCTAAACCTCCCCTGGCACAACTTGAGGCCATTTCCTCTTGTCCTATCACTGGTTACTTGGGAGAAGAGGCCAACACCCTCGTCGCCACAACCCCCTTTCAGGTAGTTGTATAGAGCGATAAGGTCTCCTCTCAGCCTCCTCTTCTCCAGACTAAACAACCCCAGTTCCCTCAGCCGCTCCTCATAAGACTTGTGCTCCAGACCCCTCCCCAGCTTCGTTGCCCTTCTCTGGACACGCTCCAGCTCCTCAATGTCCTTCTTGTAGTGAGGGGCCCAAAACTGAACACAGGATTCGAGGTGCGGCCTCACCAGTGCCGAGTCCAGGGGCACGATCCCTGCCCTGCTCCTGCTGGCCACACTATTCCTGATACAGTCCAGGACGCTGTTGGCCTTCTTGGCTTGGATCTTGCAAGGGTCTCCACTGGCACTACTGACATCCTTGTAAGCTCTGTAGCCAGCTCCCACAGGACAAATCAGGAGAGTCAAGCTTGGTATCAGGAGCAGACACAGCCCCAGCCCGGGCATGGACAGCCAGACAGGTTGCTGTGTAGTGTGGGACCCTGAAAGGAGTTGGCACAGTCAGAACTCAGCAACCATCTCAGTTGCCCCAACAGCCTACCACTGGCCAAATTAGTTTTACAGCCCCACAAAGCAACTTATTGCCAATAGCTCTTACTGCTCTTACCTTCTCCTTCGCAGTCAGCTGTATGGACATGTCCAGAGAAACACAGCAGAGGTGATTATCCATCCTAAGCATTTGTTAGTACAATTTTAATTCACCTTCATGCTGGGGGGAGAGGATCTACAAATAATAAAATAATACCCAGTTTATTCCATGATGGAAGTCCATTCCTTCCTACGCAGCTGTCTATTTCCTTAAACACTCTCTTTAGATTATTCTTATCATAAGATTTTGGGAAGGCCAGGGGTTGCCTATTCCTTGCTCACTTTTACCTGTTTTGCCCTAATTCAGCTCCTGTTTGCAGAACCGGCATTGCTTTGGTCCTTGCAGGTTATTCTCCTCCAAGTCCTGCATTATTATCTCCTTTAGAAGAACTCAACAGTTTTCCCAGCAACAAAATTAATCTGGAATTTCACACCATTTTTTAAAAGAATCTCAAAATTCTGAAGTTAACAGTATTCATTCTTTTCAATCACTAAGGAGGGGGATAGGGGATGTTATATAATATTATTACTGTCTTAAAAAGCCAATGCATATTCCCATCTATACATACTGTACTTAATAATTTTCTAGCTTCAGAAATCTGATGGGAGACCGTTCAGTCCTGGTAATTTGCTATTACCGAATTCCTCAAATTGCTCCATCATTTTCATGCCATGCATCAGCCTGTTAAGGCCACATTTTTATTTCCTGTGAAAAGTGACCTTGGAAGGGAATTTAGAAACAAAAATACATTAAAAGAGTGGGGGAGGTGATTCACTAGAAAAAGGTTAAGTTCTGAGTATTAGTAAGTGTTGACAATGAGGATATGTAATAAAAATCTATAAATATTTGAGGGCTTTTAACAGTAATCATGGAAAAATAAAATTACTGACTTTGTCAGTAAAATATTTATCCTGATGTATCTATCTTATTGGAGAAAATGTGCTTAGTATTTCAGACACTGTAGTGTGCTAACTGGTGTTAATTTTAAATCTTTAATCACAACCACTGTAAGATCATCAAATAAGATAATGGGGTGAAAATATGAAAAAGAAAATAGAGGGTAATGTCTGGAAACTTTATTTGAAAGCATAATCCACTGAATTATGCTGCAGCATCCCAGATGAATTTGCAGAATTGTCATTAACAAGATAAAACTTCAGTGCAATGTATGGTCAGAAACAGCCCTCCTTTGACGTTGGGATTAATGAAGTGGAGAAAGGAAGAAACAAAGGGAGAGAAATTCAACATTCAACCTGGCTGTCCCCTCTCTTTAGCACATGGTGCTGTCTACACATGTACCTCTTGCACTGGTAATTAATTTAATAATATAGTATCTGTTCTAGAGATCTCTGGCTATTTTTATTTCTCATAGCTTCTCTGATCTTTTATTCTTAACCGCTCCTGGCCTGTCAGTGTATGTTCTAATCTATTTATGTTACCTGGCAGAGCTTCAGCTCTGAAATTTCTTTGAGTTCTTGAGGTCCCACCTTAACTTTATACATTCCTAATCTCAAATTAAAACAAATGAAGCTGAAGCAGGATTGTTTCCAACTGCTTCAGTGGAAACGTGAAGGCATAGGAGTTATGGCCAGCTTACTCCACATAAATGGTCCTCCTTTAGTTTTAAACTGAAAGTTCCATGGAAAAGTAGACCCAAATGAGATTAAGTAATCACAGTTAAATCTGTGGTAGACCCATGTAATAGTTTCAAGTGTATTGATTGCAGATTTATTTCCTATTTCACTGTTTGCAGTTCTATGCCTTATATTATTATGACCCCAAGCTGAGTGGTGCGGTTGACAC
>NW_010556656.1:0-7793 GCF_000687285.1 Phaethon lepturus | reverse complement strand
TCCCGCGTCCCGGTGCGTCAAAGGAAACCCCGTGGTTCTGCCCAGGGTGCTTTCGGCAGGCGATCTCCTTCCAAGACAGCAATGCTCCCGAGGTCTCGTTAGCTGCTGCAAGCGTATCGATAGCGTTTTTTCTCGCCGTTTTTAAAACACGGTCACTTGTAACTAAGAAAAAGTCGGGTAGGTGGTCAAATATGGTTTTGATATGGTCAAATATGGTGGTCAAGCCCTAACCCAATGTAGAACCAGCAGCTTCCTGGCACGTCACGGGATCGAAGCTAAAGTCAATAGTTTTGAAATGGTTATAGTATTTATAAGAGATGTGAGATCAGATGGTTGCCGTATGTAGATATCGCTATTTTTATAGCAACGTTTTTTGCCATAGTGTTTGCGCACAAACATGCAGACGTTAAAGACCCAGGTCCCGCTTGCTCTCCAGGTATCGAAGGCTGACTTAGCCAACTCTTGCTGAGCGCAGCGTTTGTTACAAGCCGTACACAAGCTTGCAAGGAAGAGAGCAGGACTTCTGAAGTAAAGGCAAACCTCTGAAGCTTTGGGGGACCCTCTAAAATGGGCTCATTACCATCACGTAACTGCTGAAGTTATTAAAGGCGAACAGAGTGTGAACAAAGCTGCATTTGTCCAGCTCCTCGGCTTTCTGTGATCGCTGAACGGCGTTTGTAACCGGGCGTAAACCGCAAAGTCCCCGAGTAGGAGAACAGATCAGCAAAAAGCTGCATTAGAAAGAAACCTCCTGGCTACGTTAAGGACAGCAGTGGAGGTTTTAAGCGACGCTTTGCTCCGGAGGTGTCACAAAAAAGAGGGCAGCCAGAAGGCAGCTCTGGCGCAGGCTGGTGTGAAGCACTTGGTGCTGTCACGGCGTTCAGCTGCCTCGGGCAGAGGAGGTTAACGGGGAGTCCTGGGGTAGAAACCTCAGTGTTGTGCTCCTTAGAAACACGAGAGGTCCGAGTCAGGCGTTTCCGAACAAAAGCCCCGAGCGAGGGAACAGCTGGAGGTATTGCCGCATGATCCCAGGCGGAGGAACTGGCTGGAAAGTCTGTTGCGGGTTTCTGTGGCTCTGTAGGAAACTGAATCGAGAGCTGGATCTGGGATGAAACAGCCCAGGGAGCCGGCAGGGTTGTGAACGAGCCCTAATTATCTTCTGACAAAGCAATTACAATTTGACAAGCAAAGGCAGTCTTGGGCAGCAGCGCGAAGCTGATGGAAGTGGACAGGGCTCCAAGCGTGAGTTCCGTAGTGAACCCGAAACGCCGTGTGGGGAAACGGCGCCCGAGGCAGAAACCTGAGTGTCATCCAGAGAGTTGTGCCCCACGGAGCCACGCTTACCGCCCCAAACACCCGGGCGAATAAGGGGTTGCCTCCTGCCGACGTCTTTCGCTAGGGACCTCGTGGTTTTCCCTTCTAGGGTCTCCAGTGGCCCAAATGGGTTTAGCTAAAGAGTCATCTTCTTAAATTCCTTTCTTCCCCATGTGCCCTGGTCTTGCGTGCACTTCGGGGCAGGAGAGGAGCAGAAAAGCCATCCTCCTTGAGCACACTCGCTGCCTATGTCTAAGGGCTTTTGAGCGTTTGAGGGTCTGCTGGGAAAGGCTGGACGTGTAGCTACTCGGCCAGATGTGCTGTTGGATTATTTTAACGAAACAGCTTTATATAGATGTCATTATTCTGTGAAGGTGGATATCTGATCTTTCCTACTTGAATTTTGCTATTTGCTACTATTTTAACTAAGTCTTGTTAAAGAAACATGGCTCTGTTTTGTTCTTGTCTCTCATATATGACGAGAGCAATATATACATATGTGCCCGGCTATATTTTCTCTGTGGTTGAGACCCCCCAATCAGATAAACTACGAAAATAAAGACCCACAACACTTAAGGACTGACACCAGGTCTGACATGGCATTGTGTGTGAGCTCCATGTTTTCTCACGTTTGAGAAAACTGGCACAATAACTTGCAAATCTGGAGGAATGTACATGCAAGTTGACTGCACAGATGACTTTAATCATTTGCACAGAATCTGTTTTGCTTCTTCACACTGTAATGACACTGATCTGATTATTTTTTCTTTGGTTTAACTGACAAAACGTGTCTCATTGGTGTTTGAATAATTAATGCTATAGAATTTGGCTTTGATCCAGCGCCATGCCGGGAAATGCTGTGCTATCCAATCTGCTGCAAAACAGCATTTTCTAGCGCATTATTTTTGTTCTAATGCTGTAATATGGAAAGCCCTGCAGCGCATTGGCTAATGTGGCTTCTTCTGTCTCTTCATCACAGCAGTTGGCTATTCCCTAACCTGTGAGAGCCACGAATCCCATTAGTTCAAAAGCAACATCAGCCTCAGTATCTTCCTGCTTGCAGACTCCAAACTGCGGTCGTCTGTTAGATATATCTACAGAGCCTGGTTGTAATTGGGGTGTTTTGAAACCTGCTGGAGCAGCAAAGCCCTACGAGGTGGGAATTCAGAGGGAACTTGCACAAGCTTTGTGCAGTGGGTTTCGCAATGCAACTTCCCATTTAGATTGGAGAATACTCGGATATCTGTGGGAAAGCTCATCACGGCCGATGCTGTCCTGGCATTTAGAAGACATATCTGCTGGGGGGTAGACTGGTTTACCTGGAAAAAACCTTGGAGGTCGCTTTATTACTCCTCTGAATGATCCAGGGACCTGCTGACCAAAAGGGAAATCCTTCTTTCATTTTCCAGAGGAGGGAATATTAATAATGACACCGTGCCCCTCTCGTTATTGTGGGGTGATAAAGCAAACAGGGAATATAATGGCTAAGAGCAAATAATATAATCAAAACAATCAAACAATATAATCAATACTCTAACCAAGCAGATGATTCTACCTCAATAGGGAGTGTGTCCCCTCCTTCCCGTGCAATCTGCAGGCAGGCTGCCTGCGGTTCCCGCTGAGCACGCAGCCCCAGAGCTTTTCTGCCAGCGGAGTGGGGCAGGGACTTTTTGGACACAGCATGTGTCTTTTGCTGTAAATGGACTGAGAAGGGCTTTTTGCCCCTCTTTTTTATTTTCTTTTTTTTTCTGCAGCTTCCTCTTGCCTGCTGCAAGCCCCGATGCCCTTCCCCTCAGCGCAACGCTTGACCAAACGTGCGTTATCTGGTAGGGTGCAGCATCAAAGCAAAAGCTGGGAACGCTTTTGACTTCATCCTTGCTTTGCTACCATCGTGCAGAGAGGTCTTGGACCAACTGCTTAACTCCTTTTTCCACCTCCAGAGCACAGAAAGGTTACGGTCCTCAGCCGTACGAGTGTTTGCCTTGGGATGAGGAGGGTGGTTATTTATACAGAGCTTTCATGTTTTGAAGGGCTGCTCTAATCTGTCTTTGATTGCTTTGAAACAATAATGGCTGAAGGTAATGGCTTAAATAACTTGACACATCTGGCCAAATATCAGCGAGCATCAAATTGTGCCAGACTTCTCAAAATGCATGGAGCAGAGTACTTCTGCGCTGACTAAAAATCTGTTGTGTTTTTCTGTTTTTCAGTTCCAAAAAATGCTCGCGGGGGTGGAGGGAAGGCAGGTGGGTGAAGTTGCACTAAACAATTCTTGGTACATTTGGAAAGTCTCCTTTTCATCTAGCAGGTATATTGCTTTGCCTGATAACCACTGTAGACGGCCCGATTTGACAGGATAAAATGCAGCAAGTGGCAAGATTAATCTCCTTCAGCCAAATGAAAATGATGTCTTCCCTGCAGATCTCTCTGTCTTCACAGATCCGAGAGACTGCTGCCAGCCGCAGAGAAGTTTGCTTCTCCCAAAGGCTTCAGTCTGGAGGTACAGCTGGGTACACCTTGGTATCCCAAATTTCCCTGAACTACTTTAATTGCTTGTCACTGAGCACGTGTGAAAATCACTGCCTCCTCTGCAGCTCTGTTCTTTGGGGCTATGGATAAAGAAATAATTGAATCTGAAGTTCATGGACCTGGTCTCCGTTCCTCTGCCGCAGGCAGGAGAAGCCGTGTGGAGGACAGTGGTGTAACACCAGTGAGAGAAGAGAGGGGGATGAATGCTTTTGCAAGGCAAACCCTGGTGTATGCTTCTGTAAATCTAAGCCTGGCAGTGTGGGTGATGGATTTGTTGGTACTGGGACAGGCAAAAATCAAAGGGCTAATTTGATGTGTCATCCCCACCTCCATTCCCTGTTATTCATTACACTGTGATCAAAACGAGGCGTGCTGTACTGAGCAGAGTTAGAGTTCAACTTCTAATTCAAATGCTAAAAGAAGCATAGGACTTCTAATTAGGAAAATGAAGTTTAATTCTGGTAATTAGTCAAAAAGACAAGCTTGAATTTCAATTTTACTTTTTCTCGTAGATGGCTAAGAGAAATGAACAGCTTGATACTGAATAAATGGACACACTTTGCTGTACTTACTGCGTTGTGCTAACAAGATGCTTTCCCTCCTGCTGTGTGTTGGAGGTTTGTTGGTTCCTTTTCCACATCAAGTTTATAGAGCGGGTCCTTGGGCAGGTCGGCTGTACTTATTGGCAATCATAGAATTATTTAGCTTGGAAAAGACCTTCAAGATCATCAAGTCCAACCGCTAACCTAGCACTGCCGAGCCCACTACTAAACCATATCCTGAAGCACCACATCTACCTGTCAAATGCATCAAAGGGTTTGCTCTGCTCCCAGACTCATAGCTGGTAAGCCCGTGAAGGCTGCGGGATTCAGTAAGGAGGCATCGCCTCACCAAAAATGAGCTGGGACCAGGCGGTGGAGCCTGCTGTTACCACCTTATGCAGCCCCCAGTCAGCAGGATTTCCCCAAGATGACTTGTGTGAGCAGGATGTTTCGGTAGGTCACTCCGTCTGAGGTTGATGTTCATGAGCGTATTGAGAGAACTAATGGGCGATGAGAAGGGGGATGGTTTGCTGTGTTAAATGACCATCCAAAGAGCATCTCTGGAATAAAGAAAGGAGAAGGTAGGCAGCGGGGTTTTATTGCTGGAAATCTGATGAGTTTTGTAATTCCGTGATAAAAGGAGGAAAAGATTAAGCAAGAAACCTAGAGGGACTTTCAACAAAAAACCCTACAAAGACCCCAAACCTCCTGTGTTTGTTTTGAGGCCATAAAGCAGAGCGAAGCTGGTGATGGCACTCCCAGGCCATGCACCTTCACATGGGAAGAACAGCAGGGAGCATTAGTGCTAAAAGCCTATATGGGTGGTCCAGTAACCCTCAGAGAAAGGGACGCAAAAGCAAAGTGCACTTCTCAGTAATTTTCTGAGCTAAAAATGTGGATAAAATAGAGGTAAACTTCTGAACATCGTTGTTAATCGCCTAAGGAGTTGGACAAGTGCAACCTGTAGGTGTGTGTCTGAGGCAGGTAAGTTGTGAATGCTGACGTCTGGCAAGAAACGAGGAGTTTCTACTTGAGCCTTTGATACCGGTTATAATAGGGGATAATCTCTGAGTGGAAAAGTGTCGTTGTTTCTACGGTCCTCCAATGAACGTTGTTCAACTCGAGCTTCTTGGTCTTTTTCTTTTGGTACTAAAGGGGTCACTGTCACTACAGAGCCTCCACCAACGGCTTTGGCTCCCATCAGAGCTAGCTAAAGGTTTCTGCTCTTGGCTTCCAGTGATTTAAGCATATGTCTCCCATTTCCTTCCCTTCCTCTTCTTTGTTTCATTACTCAAGTAACTTCTATCTTTGTCTCTGATAGAGTAGTTAGGTGGTGAAGCTTTTCTAATTTTTTCCCACTTGGCACAGGGAAAATAAATTTCATTCAGCATGCCAACAGTTAATTTTTAAAGACATCGTTCAGTAGAGCAACTTAAAGAAAACCGAAATCAAATTAACTAAGTAAGAATGGGATCTCTTCTGTGGACTTACAGGTGGCAAACTAAAATGTCAGGGGGTCATGTATTCATCTGTCAATGTGTAATGCAATTAGACAAGATAATTGGGCAAACTAAATTTTTACTGAGGGATGGAAAATGTATTAACTTTCCTTCATTAGCTTTGATAGCAGTGCACTGTCGTTGGGGGTGGTTGTAAGCTGCAAAACAGTCTGGATTTTGGATCAAGGCAAGAAATTTTCCAATGGGGAGCATACATCCAGCCCGCTTTCTGAATGTCCCAGGCTCAGCTTGCAGGAGAAACAATAGCCTATCTTTGCTTTGCTTCACGTGTTGATGGAGGAGCCTTCAATAACTGAAATGGCAGGGTCAGTTTTAAATATAAGCCCGGTGATATCTCTTAATTTAATCAAGACTTTACAAAAATCCCTAGGAAGTAAATAATCTATGCACTTAGGCAGCTCTTTTTACTGTGGCATCTCCAAACCTGGTGTGGCGACGAAGCACGACGTTGGAGCATAAAAAGCAATGGATTAGACTGAGGAAATCTGAGCTCCGCTTCTATTTTTTAGATTGTTGTTTTGCTAAGAAAGGTGAAGAAAGACATCCAGACATCTTAAGCAGGGTCACGAGCAACAGGAAGCCATGGAGACTGGGGTGTGAGTTTGGAGTGCCGCCTTCTGCGCATTTAGCTGTCCGTCCGATTGTATTCCTTGCACATGTTCGTGGCTATATATATGCCCTGCTGTCATTTTTAATAGGTGGCACATTTCAGGTGTTGAGTCTGAAATAGTCATAATCTATTATGGATTATTACAGGAAAAAAGCAAAAGTAAAGTCTGTAACAGGTAGGTTTAGAATTATTACCACCGAATTAAAAAGCGTGCGTTGATACTCGGTCATAGAGTATTAAATGATGTGCTGACAATTTTGTTAAACTAAAGTAAGGCAGCGCTTTTGACTTGGGCTGCCCCAGCCTTCTATTCACCATGACTGTGAAGTCTTGTGGTAGCAATCAACCGGCTATATTCAGAGGAAATTGTTTCTTCGTGGTTCAAAGTGGAAAGACTCTTCTGGGTAACCATATATTGCATCCAGCAGGACCCATTCTATGTCTGGAGAAGGGAGTAAATAGCAAAAATATTACGGGAGAAATTGAAGAGCGATGGCCTTGAACTGACGTAGGGCCCTAATTCAGCAAAGCGCTCAAGCGCGCGTTCAGCTTCTAATCTCTGTCAGCTTTGATGAAGGGGTTGTGAACCCAAAAGCTTTCCTTCTTTTTTCCAGTTACACCAGCGGATCTAATAATAAATTCAGGCTTTGTTTCTTATGTCTAGACTGTTACCTAGATGTGCATTGCTGCTGCCTTGAGCCATGCAACCTGCTAAGGCATGGCAGGGACCTTGGTTATTGATGTGTATTGATTATTGATGCTTATTGACGCCTTCAGCACAGGCTCTTCTCAAACCTGACGTGCAGCATCAGGAGTGAGATTGGCTGGGATCCCTTTAATGAAGCAACAGAAACATGCTATTTTTAGGTTGCAGCTGAAGATGGAAAACAGTTATTTCCAAAGAGTTATTTCCCATAGCCGTGAGCTCCTGAGTTAATCAAACAACAGCGTAGCGTCGTAGCGGGTTTGTTGCTGCAATTTAAGCACCACGTAGGAACAGCCACCAACGAGGGGAAGGATGCTCTATTGGTACGAGCGTGAATTCCCTCGAGATTTAGCATTTAAGGTAATTATTGCTCTATTCCTTCATGTTTCGTGTACGGGAAGCTCTTGGATAATTACCAAGTTCAGTGGGAAAAGCACACGGATGGAAAATTTGTGGGTTTTTAAGATGTGCTTAAAGGTGGCTTTTTGTCCGGTGTGCACCATTCTCTTCTGCTCATGCACACGGCGGCAGTCTGCTGCTGCTTAAACAGTCAGAGCCCTTTACAGAAACCC
>NW_010556655.1:0-9666 GCF_000687285.1 Phaethon lepturus | reverse complement strand
CCCGAAGCTTCTGGAAACGCCCGGCAAGACATCTTGCGAAGCGTTGAGAGCCTGCGTGACTTCCATTGTGCAGACGCCTCACCGAGCGAGGAAGCAACCTCTTCTGGAGCAGCAGCGCATAGGCTTTGCTTTTCTTACCACAGCACTTAGTTTTAAAACCCGTCACATCTGCAGGCAGCAAGCGTATGCTGTTGACTACAACGATAGTCAGCAGCCCGCAGGCACCGTGCACCAGTAGAGAGGGCCTGAGACAAACGGTCCACGCCGGGGAGCCCGGCAGAAGATGCTCCCTTTCAGCAGCAGGCACTAGGTGCGCTGGCACTTGCTCTGCAGGACAGCCCACTCCCGTGTCTCCCTCCCAGGAAATGAGATGCTTTTCCTTGATGTTTCTGTGCACCGGGCCACAACCGGGGTGTGGTTTCTGTGTGAGATTTTGCCGGTAGGTATATCTGTCATGTGCAAGGGGTGTCCCATGTTCCTTGATTTTGGAAATATAGTAGCGCTTGGTCCGACACAACCTCTTAATCCCATTGTGTTCATTCCTTGTATTTGGGAACAAATACGAACATATATAGCTCACGTGTATGTATACCTAGGTCACATATAAGTATATATAGGTCACAATGGGCCACATAGCCTCATTACGAGTTTGTATGTTTCCCAAAATCAGTACTGAAATGCTGATGGAGTCTGGTCCCATGGTTTTAAGGAGTGCAAAGAAATCCTGTTCCCGAGATCAGTCTGACTGGCGCGATTAGACGCTTCATCTCTGTTCCAGGGGGAGGCCCTTGAAGCTCCCGCCAGGGTCAAACTGTAGCCGCCAGTAACTTTAATATACTTTTATAAACTATAAGATGAATTTACTGACTTTTGATTTCATAAAATCATATAGTCACTTAGTTTGCAAGGAACCTTGGGAAAGCATGTAGTCGAACCTAAATTCTGCACAAAGCAGAACCAGCACCAAATTTAACCAGATTGCTCAAGGCTTTGTCTAGTCCAGTATTGAAAACCTCCTATGAGAGAGACTTCACAGACTCTCCGGGAAACCATGCCGATGCTTAAATGTACTCAGTGAAATAATTTCTTCCATATCTCCGGTCAGAATGTACTCTCTTCTGATTCATGACCAGACATCTCCATCTTCTGGTAACTTCCCCCTAGGTACAGGCAGGCTGCTGTTATGTGCCCCGAAGTTGCCCCTTCTCCTGGCTGAGCAAGCCTAGGTCCCTCAGCCTCTCCTCACAGGTCATGTGCTTCAGTCCCCTGACCACCTTGGTAGCCTCCACTGGATTTGAACAAGTCTATCAACATCTTTTTGTACAGAGGCGGGACAAACAGTATTGCAGGCACAGCCTAATGCATGGTGAGTAATTGAGGACCTCTCTTGGTTTCCACAACCCTTCAAAGATGACAGAAAATAGCCTCATGCTGACACCAGATGGTCCCTCTGCACCCTCGCATGCTGCCCACCAGCCCCATGGAGTTCTGTGGGTGAAGATTTCTCAAGGGATCACTGACTCAACCTTTCCTCTGCTCCTTGGACCCTGTCTGCAGGCACAAAGGCCTGATAGGCCTTCTCAGTCCAAACCAAGGCAAAGAAGGTATTGAGCACCTCAATCTTGTCTATGTCTAGATCTCTCATCTCTCTCAGCTGCAGGCCCACGTTTTCCTTGTTCTTTTACTGTGAAGGTAGGAGAAGAAACTCTTCCTGTAGCCCCTGACACCCTCTGCTAGATGAGAGGTTGAGTTGAGCTTTGAGCTTTCCTAACACCATCTCTGTCTTGTGGGCTTGTATTTTTTTTCTCTATTTCTCATTTTTACCTTGTCTTGACTTTCATCCACTGTAGACATCATGTTTTTGGCATTAGAGCTCAGTTGTGGGACCCCTGCTTAGCCAAGATGGTCTTCTGATACAGCTACATGTTGTCCTGTATCAGTATGGGACACTCCTGTGCTTGGAGGCGGCTGCCCCTGAAGACCTGTCAGCTCTTCTAGGCTCTGTCACCTTCACAACTGCCTCCCACTGCTTCCAGCTTAGCCAAAGACCAGTGGTAGATGCTGTTTTTCATTACATTTGTTTTGGGGTTTTTCTGTTGTTTTTTTAATTAAAAAATTCATTTCGGTTGGGGGGAAAAAAAAAATATGAGGAAGGAGTTTCAGAAAAGTCAAAACATATTTGACTGTTAAATTCAAACCAAAATGTTCCGTAAAACAGAAAAGTTCTTTTTCCCATTTAGTCATGTGAATACATGATTTTTGTTTTGATATTCTCATTTTTGCTGTGGGAACCAGAACATATTTCATTTAGGTTTGACATAAAGTAGACATTTTGATTTGGCCGTTATCCTTTTTGGCCAGGTTTGTTTGCTTGATAATTTCAAAGTGATTTGAGTTCTGAAACTCTGAAAATCAGGCTGCTTTGTCTGTGGCTCAGCTTTGCCTTTCACTGCTTTCTGAAAATCTGGAAACGTGTTTTTGACAGAGAGAGGATCAGCTCCAAATCGTAAAACTAAATAACCCTTCAAACTTTAGGGGATTCAAATTGCCAACCAGACTTCAATCCTGAGTTTGGTAAATGTCAACACCATTCCTTGGGCAGTGAAGCGGGGTGAAGGAGGAGTGTTAAATATGATGGGGAGCTGCCTTAATTACTCAAATCAGAATTTTTTTTTCCAGGACATATTTAATTCAGGAACACTTGGTTATTTCACATCCTGTGACACTGCTTAGCCTTCTAATCTGGTGCTTTGGTCAGATGGAGAGAAGCAAAAAGGCAGCTGTTGATTAAACAGCATAGATGTTATTATGTGATTGCAAAACTGCCAGGAAGTTGTCCCACTTGCACTCATAATTTATAAGTAATCTGGAAATATGCTTTGAGGCAGTGACTTCATCTAAAAAGAATTACCAGTTCAAAGTGTATTAGTGCACGGCTGCTGAATATGGCTTGGCATTAAGGGTTTCTTCATCAGCATTAATTGGATTGAATTACCTGCAGTGAAATATGAGCCCTTTGAGGAAAAACAATTCTTCTCCTGCTGGCTTTAGAAGCATAAAAGGGAGCGGGGGGGGAAAGGGAAAAAGACAAGAAGAAGTGTGTTCAGAGAGTTTAAGGCAGAACGAGAGTGAGTTTGAACACGCTGTGGGTGCTCATCATTGCCAGGGAGTGGTGAGAAGGGGCAGCCTTCGGGCTGGAAGGAGGGTTTTGCTGTCAGACCTCCCGGGCGAAGAGCAAAGCCCCAGGCGGAGCGTGATGTTGCGGAGCAGCAGTCGGGTCAGGGACAGAGGGGACTGGAGACCGGCGGGGTCAGGGGGAGAGCAGGGCAGGGCAACCCAGGCTGGGGCACAGGGCAGCGAGAGAAACCAAACAGGGTCAGGACGGTGCCGGCACGGTGCTTTGGGATGGCAAGGGGGCCCCCAAATGTAGAGTTACCCACTGCCTGGAAAAAGGGCCATTGGTGAGACAGGGTGACTCTGTGGATCAGCACTTGCAGTCCTCCCCGTTTGCAACTTGTATTATGAAGCTGGTGTAATTTATGCAGAACCAGTAACCTGATGTTTCTAACTTGGATCTGCTGAATCTACAAATAGTATCTTCTAAAATATTTTCCTTATATGCCCCCAAATATCCTGGCTTGGGTTTAGTTTTTTTTCTCCTATCAGTAAAATCTTAGAGTCTGTATTTGTTGCTGATCTTTACTGCCCTGCTTCATCGATGAATAGAAACAAACCCCAAACGGCAGCGCTCTGGTGCCTCTTGATTACTATTTGGGAAAGCCGAGGGCATGAACTGTGTTACTGGTGTATGGAGATTGAATAGATGAGAAGCAAATAGCCTTGCTAATAAATTAATGTTACCATAGTAGCAGTTGTAAAAACGGTTGGGGTGACCTGAGTAATAAGTTTTCACTCAGTCTCTAGCCAGAGTGTAACCTTTCAGCAAACAATTTCGATACTGGGTATGAATAGATCCAACTTGCTTGGAAAAAGAAATCTCGGTGGATAGAGCTCCAGCTCACTACCTGCGTATCATTTGCTCTGTACTGAGGAAGGGCAGGGCACGCAGGCCGGAGCGGCACTCGAGAGCTACTGTAAAGGCCACGTCTCCTGAACTGCTTCCGCCGAGCAGGAGCGGTAGGGGAATGTATCTTTTCTGGGAAGCCACCAGCCTTTTCTGTCATGCGTGCTCGTGTGTTACTGACAGGGATTTCATTACCTGTACATCGATTCACGATAACTTATTTCCCTGTGTACCCGAGTGTTGTACTTCATAATGCCACACGTAGGGTCAGTTAATTCTGGTGACCTGATGCTGTCAGAACATCTTGAGGCTTATGAATAATGACATTGAGTCTTGTGCACTCATCGGTTCGTGCAGGAAACCCTGTGAGTCTTTACCTCCAAATGACACTGTGGTATTAAACGGCTGGCAGAGGTGAAGGCAGGCTGTAGAACAGGGGTTATGAAAAATCATTAAATAAGACTGATAGTTGCCTGCTACATGAAAATCAACGGGTAACACTCATTGATGTAATTTCTCTCCATTTCCTGCAATTTTCACATTGGATATTGCAATTAAACCACATAGCCAAAAATCTTACTCCTACCAAAAATACCATTCCATGAAGCTTCATCATACTAACTGTATATCACATACCTTGTTTTCTGTCCATAGCCTTGCCTTTTTCATCTTTGAAAAACTCCCTAAAAATGAGACATTCTGGCTCCTAGCAATTCCTGTTCGAAGTACTGAAGAGTAACTGTTAGACAGGTACTGTGAACGTGCCAGAAAGGGCTCTGTAAGTCCAGAGGTAAAGAACAGGAGACAAATTTGCCTACAATCACAATATAATTTTGGAATGAATGTCCATTAACCTATAATTAGGTGAAATCATATTTAAAATGTTTGTCTTACTAAAGGGTGTTGCTAAAGAGGCCAGCCTGGTGGTAGCTGAGCACCCTAAGTGTTTCTTCATGCATCACAGTTACTTAATTGGAAATGGTTTGATTATTGCAAGGCGCACTTACAAGTACTGTGGCTTGGGAGCACTAATTTATTTGCTTGTTTTACATCTGAACAACTATTTCCTAGGGAACAAAGTACTGGAGAAAACAGAGGGAGGAGCCCAGAGCCCAGCACAGAGCAGTGATGGGCTCCTGTTGGAAGTGGAGCTGGCTGCACTCCTGTTGTACAACCCATTGTTTTGGGGCTGTTTGTTCGAAAACATTGCCTTGTTTTCAGCTATTTGTAACTTTGCTGACCTGGAACAACTTATGTTGAAATTTTTTTCAAGTGATGTAGTTGGAAAAAACGATTCCATATTTTAGAGTGTAGGAACCTACAGGTTAAGTGACGCTGGGGCCACGACTCTTGGACATACACCATCAATTCCTCGTACTCACAATTTGAGGTAACCTGCATCTTTCCCTGTGTGTCTTAAGGGTGCACCCCTTTTTGAAAATTGTGCCTCTACAAGTGCTATGACAGTGGGATGTTTGGTTGTGCAGCTGTGGTTAGATAAAGCAGCTGGGGTGCAATTTGTCCTCAACAGAGGAACCGATGCATAAGGGAAGCTTTTTTTTTCTGACAGTTATAAATGGTGAGTAGAACTATGTATAATCTATTATGAAACCAAAAATGTTTCCACGTTACGGCAGTAATGACACCAGAAAACCTAATTCAGGCTTATATTTGTTGAAATCATGCATTTTTGACTACTACAACTGTTTCTGACAAAAACTAGAGGACTCAGAAACTAATCTTGTGCATTTTCTGTTTAGATTTTTTTGAAAACAACCACCCTTCATCTCTGGTCTCTCCTCTCTGTCATCTTTTTAGATATTGATTTTGCCTCCTTTTTTAGCTTGACTTCACCAAGGTGGAGCTGAGAAGATGGATTAGGCCCATTCATTGAGGCCTGCTTGCTTGTACTGAACATGTGACAGGGACACGGAAAGTAACTTTGCAATTTGATTAATTTTCTTAGAGCCTACTTCACTTGCTGGCTGAAATCAGAACTTTCCTCAAAGCCAAACTTCCAAATATCCTGTGATCAGTATTTACCCTTTTCATCCAGCCCCAGGTGGTATTTGGAGGTCAACAGAACACATTCTCTACGTGAGAAAGGATCCAATCTTGTCACGGCTTCGGTGCCAGCAGTTCCCTCTCTGTCAGGTGTGACGCTCTCTGCATCAGAGCAGCTCTGCAGGTCCTGTGCAGACTATGGGGTCGCACGCTGGAGAAGACCTCTGATACATGTGGGAAGCTGTGACCATGGGGCACTGGGTCCATGTGAGTGATGACCTTCAGATGATCAGTCTCAGAAAGAGGCTCAAGTTGACATTCTGGTAGAATAATTCCCACTTCTACTGCCTGAGCCTTGAAAGCTTTTAACTTGCTTGAGATGAGCAATACTAGTCTGATAGAGGATTGCCAAGGGAAAGGAGAAGCAAATACTGTTCTGTTCTGCAAGGCATCTTCCAGCAGTTTTTCAATAAAATGTGATAAATTTCCAAGGAAGAGAGTATTTCTGTTGGAAATACGCTGCAGTACTGTTTGAACTAAGACATTTGTGAAGAAGGGAGTCAGAATGGGCATTAAAAAACTTGGCGTTAGTTTGGCTTTTTGTTTGTTTCTTCCTTCAGGAAAAAAACGTCCAACACAAACTAACAAAACTTTAACCATGAGGTCTATATTTTCAGGGATCAAGCATCTGAAGAGTCAGAGTGATTCGGCGTTTCCAGAGGAAGAAGAGGGAGTTAGTGAAAGGGAAGAGGAGTGGGGCCATTAAAGAGCACGAAGCTGCCTCGAGCCCCGTGATGGAGAGTAACTGAACTGCGCAGCCGCGCGTGCGTCAGACCATTCGCCACTGCTTGTGTCCCCGCGCCGCAGCGCTCGGCGTGCCGGCGGCACCGGGGCTCCCTGGGGAGCGCCCTCGGCTGGGTTTTACAGCCACCTGCAAATGTGTTCTGTGATCCTTATACCCAAAGATAAGACAGTTATTTTAAAGCAACTTTTCTTTCATTTTCTATGACTTAGAAATGTAATTTGCAAATGTGTTAGCGACCTGACATCAGTACTGCCAGAGCTTAACTACTGCGCGTGAGCTGTACGCTAAGACCTGTTGTAAATAAAACTGATTTAAAAGCTACAAAATAAATAATATCTTCGTTTAGACAAGATTGTATATTGTACAGTGGGTTTTGTGTAGTGTGCAGAGAAATGTTCATATAAAATGATCCTTTCAGTTAAGGGCAGCTTTTACCAGTATTCTTGCAGTAATGTAGACAGATAGAAATAAAGTATAGCAGAGGTGACTTAGGCTAGAGAAGAAGCATGCAAAGACACTCTTCCCTGGATATGCAATGCTTAAAGTACTTGTCTTGCTTTTGGTCTGAGGCTGCCTGGTCACATCAGCCCAAAAAATTTCTCTTTATGCAAGATCATTGCTGTCTGGAGGCATTAGAAAAGGTTTCGATTCGGGAGTCAGAGGAAACACAGGAGTGTGCGAGACCTGTGAGCAGGGTCCCCCGCAGCAAGTCCAGGGTACAGCCTTCTCTGAGAAACAGGGCCAGACTCTTCTGCTTTGTCACAGCTTCAGCCAGTAAACGGCAGCGTATCAAGCCCTAGGCTTCTTGGTTGAAGTTTGGCATGGTTCATACCAACAATTTCATTTGTTAGACAATGCAAACTCTATGGCATAACATGAAATAAGACGGAGGAGGAAAACCACATTTCTTCAAAGTCGCACTTGACAGATCATTTCCTTTATCAGTGGCCAGTTTTTAAACCATTTTTTTTATTAACTGTTTGCTTTTGATACAAAGTTTTACCCTCGGTTTAACTTTCCACTTCAAAGGGCTGAGCTAGCAAAAAAAAAAAGGGGAGGGATGAAGTGTATGAAAACACAGAGCCTTTTGTCTATGCCTTGCATGGTGATTTCATTCTTAATCTGAGGTCCTCCACGAAGACCTGCTGAGAACAGGATCTGTCAACAAGTGTTTCTTTATATTTGGGAGCCATCTTTTTGCCCTCTATCTGTATCTCTATTATCTGTCCTCTTTGTTGCCATTTTCTGTAGAAACCCTGCAAACAGGATCCATGACTCCAGCTTGGCGTGGGTATGCAAGACAGACTAAAAGAAGGACTCTTCAGTTGTACAGAAGCAGCTCTGGGACTTACAGGACTGAGGGCTTTTTATGCCACAAACAACAGAAAGAAGGAAGTGACCCTTCAGAAACCATCTGGATGGACCAAAGTTAAGACTGGAACGGTATCAAGAAGAGCTGGGCTCTGGTCCCAGCTTTGCTTCCACACAGCACCAGGCTCTTCACATAGTCGCTTGTTGCCACAGTACTCCCAGCTGTGAAACAGTCACCGGCGTTTAACCTCGCACCATCTATCATCTGTGTCACTAGCTAATAAAGCGCTTTTGATATTAATGGCTTTTTGCTGGTTATTAGTACCTGTAGGCTTCAGAGGAGGACTGTCTAGGACTTATGGGCAAATGAAAAAATATGCATGATTTATAATACTTGATACCAAGACAAGGTATTGAACACTTCAGAATCTCAACATTTCAAAGGCAACGCAAAACACTTGGTAAGAACTTCGAGAATTCATCACTGAACACCCTGTTTCAGGGTAACTGTTGCACTTGAGGATGGTTACACTTTATAAGTAATAGGAAAAAAAATAAAGAATAGATTTAATTTGAACTGGATCTGAATGTTTCCAGGATTGTTACTGCAGCAATGAGAGAACAATTCTGTTTTACAGATGTGATCTGGATGAAACACGAAGGTCTGATAAGAGCCCTGAGGCCGGGTATTTACGGCCAGTACCATGCCGGTATTTAGATGCGTCTCTAAACCCAGGTCTTATCATCTCCCCATCTCTAAATATTCCAGCTGTGTTTTATCATTTTGAAAGCCTGTTTCTTTCTCTTTTTCTTGACCCAAGGTTATGCAACTGGCATGTCTGAGTACAGGAATAGGCTCCTCCTTTCTGGCAAAGGGACAGGACTTCTTGTAGAGATTTTACTGTAGATCCACCCTGGCATCATTTGCTGGTGGGACCTCATCTGAAGGACAAAGTCAGGATGTACATTTTTTTTATACATCAGCCATTTTTAGCTTAAAAAGATAAGCAAACCCTGTTCGTCTGATCTTCCACTTGTGAGGCATACAGCAAGTGGAGCTATAAGGAAAGAATCAGTAAAACAACACAGCCCAGGAAAAAAGTGCTTGTCATGAAGCAGAGCTGGACCACTGCAGTGGCTTGTCAGGGAACCCCATGACAGAAATGTCAGCGGGTGTTGAAGGTACGCGGTGTGGGGAAATCAGAAAGGAAGGTCAGGAGAAGCAGTCTGCTTACTAAACTAGGTCTTTTCTGGGTTTTGGCACAGCCTCTGACATTTAAAAACAGCAGCCTAGGCCAGAGAGCCTCTCGTGCTTTGGCATGTAATTGAAAGCCCTGCTTGTCTCACAGCACGGTGAGCTCCGCACAGGTACACTTGAATGACCTAGAAGCTCTTTGTGGGAGTCAATGGTCAGTCGTTGTTGCCCAACGTGTTTCTGTGACCAAAAGCATGGATCAAAACAAAAAAATCCATTTATGTCATCTTGTGTTTTAGTCATAGAATCACAGAATCACTAAGGTTG
>NW_010556654.1:0-7283 GCF_000687285.1 Phaethon lepturus | reverse complement strand
TTCCTCACTTTTACTCTTCTGCTTCTCTCCCTCTTCCCACTGTGGGGGAGTGAGCAAGCAGCTGCGTGGTGCTTAGTTGCCAATTGGGGCTAAACCACAACATCTGTACAAATTAAGTTCACTATCCCTACATCTAGATTCCAGGCACCCACATTTTAAAATCTGTATTAAGAACACAGGTGTGAACGATGAACTCAGAGGTGTCAAAAACAACCAGTGCCTCCAGCACAAGAATTCAAGTCTCCACCTTCACTGGCATGCCCCTGCCTTTTAGCTTAGGGGAGATGAGCAGAATTTCTTCTGGTTTTGTCAGTGCTGATAATCATGAGACACTTTGTGTTTTAAAGAACTGGAAATCAGGAAGCTGAACTAATCTTTTTCTAAAACAGGAGAACAAGCTTCTCTACAATCTCTCATATAAGCCTGCTAAAAAATTGCTTCTTGATCTTTCCAGTCAATTCAAAACAAAGCTGGAGCCTCACAAGAAACCTACCTACCAGCCAGAATATTTTATTATACAAGCTCATAGCTAACAAGTCAAAGTCCCAAATTTTAGCTTTTTTTCTTTTTTGTGAAGAAAATGGTACCTCAGCCTAAGAACCGGGTGATATGGTATTATTACAAAAGGGTTTTTAGAATAGTTCAGAGAACAGCAGGTGTTGCAGAGATGTTAAACTTAAAGGTATATTAAAGTAAGATAGGAACCAAAGTTTCATTACATTTACCCCTTTGTAACCTGAACTACTACAACAGCACTACGTACCACTGCCTGATGGGTAAATTGTAAGTAACTTCTTGCCAGTGTCTCTGAGCTTCATAGTCTCCATACATAGGTGGTTTTCCTGCACCTAAAAAGAGATGACACAGTATTTAGGAATTTATTCGGTTTATGCAGATTGTTCTTTCTCCAGACATGTATTTGCACATTAATACATTACTGTTTTTATTCTCCATTCCTCTATGGTACTTGAGAAGAAAAGAGAGACCTCATCTGCATACCAGTCTAACAGGGAGGAAGAAAAAGAAAAGTTATGCGTTCTTTTGGCTTTCTGGCTATTTCTGCAATAGGCATTTATCAAGATATTCCACTGTGAAGAACTGCTTCCTCATCTGACAAAAAAATCATTTGCAACTGGAGATGAAAAATGTGGTACTTTCTCTGCAATAAGAAAATGTACATAATGAACATCATATACTGATTTTGTGTGAATTACTTCACTTTCTTAGCATGGAATAATTGACAACATTCTCACTTGTGTTTCAGCCATGCCATGGTACCTTGCCATTAAAAGTAACAACCACCCTTATTTTTAAATTTACTTAGAACTAAGACCTGCTGCAAGTCCCTCAGTCCCTCTCCTTTTCCTCTTCTGCCTGCTGTGCAACACTAGCAAGAATACCGCATCTGTCCCTTTCCCCATGATTCTTAATGAAGAGTTAAAATGAGCCATTTACTAAATCAGGCCATCAAGTACAGCAAATAGGTTTAAAAGATTTTTTTCTTATAATGTACAAATCTTTCTAAATAAGAACTGCTCCATTTTGGTTTACAGGAATTCTCTCTCACACATTTTTCAACTGAGTGATTGTTACATAGCAGTTCTGCAAAGTAAATTATGTTAAAGGACACTTTTCACATATGCATACATAAGTCTCTCAGGAAACCAAGATTTTTTTTTTCCCCCCACAGAAAAAAGCTTTATCAGTGCAAATACTTCAGATGTCTACTCGTAAACAACTCCCTCAACAGAAGCCTAAGTCTGATAATGGCAGTATGTTAAGCATCTTTATCACAGAGTTTATTTACTTCTATTAACCTGTGCTTATTAAGAACAGAAACTGGACTGATAGTACTTCCCATAAAATATTGACACTAGCCAGACAAAGATTTAAGAGCTTCCTTAAAATATAGGAAAACCATATATATTTTTTTTCACATGATCTATGTTTGTGAGAGTCACACAAGCTCAGATATGTGCTATTTATTCCTGCATAGTGAAGAACACAGATTATGTCCACTAGTTTATTCCCAGGTAGCAGAGAGAGTAGATTATCTCCACTATACAACACATTCAACTAAAAGTTTCCCAAAAAAGTGAGGACACTGGAGAATACGAGTCTGATCAGTGCCCATTCTGTAGCCATAAATCCAGTGGAACAAAGAACCTGTCACAGGATTACTGAAATATAACAATAGGTGTCACGCAAATTTTAGAGTGTGTGTGTGTTTGTGTATATATACACACATATATTAACACACACATTTTATTTCAGCTTCTCCCCCTTTCAAAAAAAGAGGAGAAGAAATAAATTGGCTTCAGAATGATCAAAAAGAGATCTCAATCCAAAGGTTTGATTACAAAAAGCCAAATACAGAAGCGATCATGCATCAGTTAATTTGAGTATGTGTATTTATCTTCTGTCTACAGCAAGCATCAAGTATACAGACAAACAGAACTGAGAATTAATAAAACAGGAGTATTTTAAAAGTATCACAAATACTTTAAAATTTGAGTGGTCTTATTAATTTTTATTGTTACCTGGAAACAGGCATTTTTAAGGGTCTGAAGCAGCCTTTCAACATGGTTATTTAGCTTCTACTTATTTAGCAGGAGTTTGGCAATGCCTTAAAAAAATTATGCATTAGTCTATGAAGGCAAATTTTTCTTCAGTAATTCTCCAAGACCAACTAATCCTAAAGTCATTGTAAATGGCAACCTTTCAAAACTAGGTATTAGTCATCTGCTTTCTCACCATCACAACCCTAATTCCAGAGGCAGATCCAAAAGCATGCTAGGTGAGGCAAGGAACAACACACTGCAAACGATACAGCGATCCAAGACCATGCAGTAAATGAGGGCAGAATGAACCTCTTCACTTCTGGCCATCCATGCCACATGTGGTTTCACAGTATGCTGAACCAGCATTTCTACCAGTCTGCTTCAGAGAATGGTGACTACTTCTAACTCTTTGCTCAACTTCATTGCACTGAGCAGCAATGAAAGCAAAACAACAGGACTAGGTCAGCTGAAACACCACCCTGTCCATTTTTCCTGCTCCTGTCATTGAAGGTTTATTACACGTAAAGGAAGTCAAAGATAAAAAAAATAATTCCAGTTTAGTTATGCATTTGACAGCACTTTGTAAGATTCAGGTTTGTCTTTTTTTTCAGCCAGCCAACACTCAATATTAAGCACGTGCTTTAATAATTTGCTGGATTGGGTCAGACTCACCTTTTCTATTCCAAAAGAAGGTCATGTAGTAAACAAGGTTAAAAAAATCATTATTGTAGTTCAGGCATTATTTTACGACTCTCTTTCAGAATCTTGAATGGTTTGAAATTAAATCAACTTTAAAAAATTCTAGTTAGCAATGTAATTGTAAATACTTGTAGTGCAACAGAAACTTCGTATTGTGTGGTAAAAGACAAGTGTTTGTTTTTCTGCCTATAGATGTGTAAAAGAGAGCCTCAGTTATCTACAGAGCAGATCTCTCATAACGGCATTTTCAGAAAGCAAATCCAAAATAAAACAACTGTGCAAAAAGGTATGCATGCAAGGTATCTTCAAGCAAATTCCTTCAAGTAAATGAAACCCAAGAGTTACCAGTTCAAAAATCACTAGAATCCTACTGAAGAGCTCCAACTACTCCGAGGATGAGGCTCCCAATTGCCTTAACAGAAAACCAGAGTTGAATTTGACTGAACTTGTGATTCTTTTAGCTGGTGGGGATTCAAAGTAATGGTTCTTTTTAAAAAAAAAATAATAATTTGGAGAGTGAGCAAGCTTTCCGCAAGGTTATGCTAAGTGTAGGAATGGCATTGAGGGGTTTGGAAAAAAACTTGCTAGTTCTTTGCAAGCATTATGAGATGGGGAGGAGAAAAACTCATCTATTAAGAGTATAGCTCTAGTTCACGCTGTAAAGAATCTTAAGGAAGTATAGCTACAAGGCAAAGCGTAATCACTCATTCCACATCACATTTACACTGTCTTCATTATCACCAGTACAGTTTTATCTAAATATAAATTAAGGCTCTATCTATTATAGAACTTAAAGGACAGGATTAAACAAATGTACAACTGGACTGCAATAATATTCTGCAGCTACTGAAACAAAGGCACAGGGGTGAACAGTCAGCTGTTCTTTGGCTCCTCCTAAAACTTACCGACCGTCACCCCCTCAAAGAAAAAAAAAAAAGAAAAAGGTGTAGGCTTTTTTTTTCCCCAGTGTTTTGTTCCAAGCTGCTGTGACATTAATTGTGGCACACTTCAGAAAAAATAAGAACAAGGTATTATACGAACCTTAGGGAAATAGTGAGGCACTAAAGTACGACAATACTTGAAATAACACATTGCTTCCTATTTATGATTTTACGTGCAAGTTTATTTTAATTTATAACAAGCGCAATAATTCACCTTCATGTGGTTGTTTTACAGACCGTGAACACGTATTACCTGAGTAAGAACCAAGCGATACAGTCCAGCGTACAGTAAGTGCCAGTAAAACAGTAATTGTCATTAAGCTCCACTTCTCCATAGCTGGTCTTTGTAACAAGCCAAAAGGTACCTGAAAAAACACCGAAAACACTGCTAGATTACTGTCCATGGTTTTGTTCCTTAGGCCTTTAATGGCACTCCTGATAGTCCCAGCCTTCTCCCCACCCAGAAGCATTCTGTTACTGTCTTGCGTCTGGAAGCAGGCTGCAATCAGGAGGGGTTTTCAGTACTGGAGAATTTCTAACTACAAAGCCAAATGCTGCCCAGAAGCAATTTCTCACACTTCTGAGCTAGAAGCTGAAAAGGCATCTGACAAAATGCATAAAGACGGCAAGAAGAAGGGTAAAAGATTTCAAACACTTAAAAGAATTCAGATACCAGATCACTACGCTGTACATACACGTACACACTTAAGCATCACCTTAATAAGCGCCACACAATTTGTGATGCAAACACGTAGCATGTTTCACCTGTAAGTGTCATGAGAAGAGTCTACAAGATAACAGTAGAAAAGATTGTAGTGGTAGCCAAAATACCCATGCCAACCGTGTATGTCAAGTAGCTCACAAACTAGTATTTGCCACTGAACAAGAGAAAATCTCTTCAAAGAAGTCCATAAAAATCCATAGATTAATGACTCACTAGAAAAAAAGTTATCGTTAACAAGCATACGTTTTTAAAAAGTGGGTAAATGTCCCAGTATTACATTAATGGCACTTCTTTTCTCCATTAAGAACATCATGGACAAATTATGCAAAACACAGATCTGGTATAGGTTTCTCTGTTGGTTTAAACATATTCAAAAATTACTTGAAAGATATTTGTGTACTGGCAGGTCTTATGCTGGACCAGGTATTGTCTGCTCTCCTGCAGCCATTATAAAAGCACAGAGCCCATCATAAACTCTGTGTCATGTGTTCTAACTAACTCCACAGAAACACAGTCATGAGCCGGTATAAAATCAAAAAATTACATGTGCACTGCTGACCTAGGAATGCAGACACATGGCATTAATGAAGAAAAATCCCTGATTTGAACCCTACTTCAGTTTCGCTGATATTCAAGAAGGGGCTCGAAATTCTACCTCTCCCTTCCCAAGCATAAGCACACTATCCATCAGCTGCCTCTCCCTAGAGGATACACCAGACGAAACCTGCCAGGTTCAAGAGATCTCCACTCTTCTACCCAAAAAGGCAGGGGAACTCATCTCCCACCAAACTGTTTGGCCATAGTAAGGATCCAGTAACAATAAGAAACACAGCTAGATCTGTCAAATTAAAGGCTACATTCATCAAACTCAGAAATCAAAAAACAGGACAATGATGTTGTCCTATGCAAAAAACATGAACTATAGAATATGCAAACTTTGACCCAAAGAATCAGAAATATTTTAGTCTGAATTAGAAAAAAATTGAAAAAGAAAATACTCCAGTCTTGACAGTGAGAGACAGCAGTAAATCCAAAGGCTGTACTTCTGCCAAACCAGCAGCAGTAGCACAATTCTCTCTACCGTCAGCAAGTGGTACATTACAGAAGAGTGGATGAGCCTGGGTACACTGCCAAAGACTTCCCTTGCAGAAGAGGCATCATCCAATTTAAGTGAGTTTAATATACTTGCCTCTGACAACAAAAAAGCAGCCAAAAAAAAAAATCCCACACACAGCAGTACTGAACTGCTGGTTTAGTTAACAGACATGCAATATCCAAGACATGTTTAGGTTTTTCTAAATTTGTATCTATTTCCTCATCACAGAAAGGTATGACCCAACACTACCACCAAGGGAAAAAAAAAAAAGTTACTTTAACAATATAAATCTATGACAGCAGTAGATCACCATCTATAGGTAGAAACATGAATACCAATATGTGCATGTTTACAATGCTACACCTGTGCCTAAACCACACGATAAGCACATTTATCTAAATAAAATATACTGAGGTCAATGCTGTGGATCACTTTACCCTAAGTGAACTCTCGTGCTTCCTAAACTTGGGTCCAATAAAACCAGAGTCCTATATGACTTCCAAAACCAAGTGTCACAAGCCTGGCCTTCCCCTTCTATAAAATATCCTCCTTCTATCCTCAGTTAGAACAACTATTAATTAAATATACCTTCTTAATTCCTATGCAATGCCAGTCTCACCTACAGATTCCTGCATTTCTGTTCCTCTCATTTACTTCTGCCATTCCCTATGTTTGGAGGAATGGTCATTTTCTGAAGTATTGAGTTTCTTCTTTCTCTCCTCTCAAAAGTGGGTCTTAAAATATTCTTTCATACTTCTTCTTCGTCTTTAATAATTATTCCATACCTCCCCAAAAAAAAAAAAAATGCTTTTGTTAGCTTCTAAAGCATGGATCTCTAAATTTTGCTATCCCATTGCTGACAATGTTAAACAAGTAAGACTTTTCAGGAGATGGCAAAGCTGGTTTGGTCGACTCAAACTTTTTACCTTCTGCCTCTGGATGAGCAACACCAGAAGGTCTCTCAAGCGAGATGCCACCTGTAAGCATAAGGTGAGAATCACAGCTCCAAAAAAACCACTAACCCTCCACGCTGCCTACTACGAAGGCTCGGCTAAACAGCACCGATGCAAACCACCCACTCCTCGCCAAAGGGGAACCTGCAGAACTCAGGCACAGATGCACGACCTTTGATAATAACTCGTGGGTCTTTCAGAGATGTCAGCAGGCACCTCAACAGCACCCTTTCCTCCCTCGAAAAGGCAAACACTGAGCATTTCACCGGCTGAAGGAACACCCGCTCCATAAGCCAGCCGTTCCCCTAC
>NW_010556653.1:0-6025 GCF_000687285.1 Phaethon lepturus | reverse complement strand
GCTGTAGTGCTCATGCCGAAAGTGATGTGCTAAGGGGAATTTCTTTTGGGGCTTGGGACAGCCCTCCCCATTGGTATTGTGTTTGTGTGCTGATTCACACAAAGCATGCACTATAATTTCTGGTGGGTGGCTGTGTGTTAGATTTTGTTTCAGATAGTACGTTGCTGGCTACTTAGTGAGTGAGACTCATTTTAATACTTTCTCTTTGTTCTTTGTAGTCCTTTTTTTGTCCTGAAAACAGGTGGTGAAAGCACCACCTAGTTACTCTGCTTTTCTTGCAGAGTTGGAGAAGTATAAATTCAGGCACCTTGAGTGTGAGTCTTGTTCCAGTTTGCCTGCAGAACTGCTGGTAACTGACACTTTTGGAAGCAGAATCTGTAAGAATTTAGGTCCTTCCCTGCAAAGAAAGTTCATTGTGGGTACTGCCTTTCAGAATGCTTAGTGGTAAATCTCAATAGAATAACCTTTGAAGAAGCAATAATATTCCTGTTTTCACCAAACTCTGATAGTTTCACTTCCAGAAAATAATCCTATGTCTTGCACAGAGTGATGGACATGCAGTGATGTAGTTTTAAAATTGTGATTTTTAAAAATTTTGTGCAAATTTCCAGTCACTGAAAAGATTATTTTAAACTGAAATAGATGGGTAGAATCTATAAGGCATCACTCACTCTGTCCTGGGAGAGGAGAGGATTCAGCTTTTCAACTTAGCAAAATGGAAGCTAAGATGACTATCAGCTTGCTCTCAAGGGAGGAGATGCCAGGGCTATTTAAAATGAAGGACAACCGTGTTGTCCACATAGGAAGGGTCATAATCTGCTTTTCAGTGTGTTTGGGCTGGAAACTAAGGGGAGCTTTTTATCTGTGGGAGGCATAAGGGTCTGGAAGGTGCTTCCATTGCGGGAGCTTTGGATGGAAAAGAGAAAGAGTTTTGGGATTGACCGATTGATGGTAGGGATTTTATCCTCATATAGTAGAGACTCAGCTGTGATGACCCTTTAGATCCCCCTTGCCTTCTATCTTTTCTCTCTCTAACACCACAGAGGTCTCTAGCACTGCTGCACAATTGCAGCATTTCTGTAAGAGAACAGGATGTGATGAACCCTTCTTTGGAAATAAAATTTTGCCTTTAAATAACTTTTGGAAAATATAAATTTTAAGCCTGAAAGACAACTGGCCTCTTTATGTGAGAGTTAAGCTTTGATGGGAATTCTTCTCTATTTGGAAGTTAAAAATTACTAGTTCCTTTTGTTGTTGGTTTCTTCATTTACGATCTTACTAACGCACAGCTTGCAGTTGTGGCTGGAGCAACATTTTCTCTCTTAGCCACAACGATTATGAGACCCATAAAAGTTACTAATGTGTGTTACGGCTGACTGAAGAATCATGGAAAGCCACTTATCCTCTCTCTTGATACCCCTACACACATTTTCATAGATGTGTTGAAGATAATGTAATATCCTTGATCTTCATAATTAGGATTGTTCTTTTATTGGTAGCTCTCTAATTATCTGCACGTCAGAACCAGTTGCTTTGCATATGTTATTGAAACTGAGTCATCATTATTAAAAAATAAAAATTATTTTCTCACAGGGTGTGATTCCTTAGTCATATTTTCCTCACTAGATCGTTGAAATGCACCTTTATTCTTCCCTATGAGATGTTTATTGCTGATTGGCATTAATGCCAGAGGTGTTGATTTTATATCTCCTTCTCGGCATTGTTGCATCATAACATCTGACCCAATAACTCCAAACATTTCCCAATCCTGTAATTTCGTATTAGCAATAGATGCCTTTTCTCTGTCTCTGTCCCTCTCTTCTGTTTTTTGAATAGCTGATCTAACTATGCTTTCTGCTGTATCTCAAAGACTTAAACTTTAGACTTTCTATTCTGTAACTAACTCATGGGTATTTCCATGTCTCCTATGCATTTTTGGTCCACCATCCTGTGGACGCAGCTCTTCGGCCTGAGATGGCTGTTGTGAGTCAATTTGTACATACCGATTTACTTTGCTAGCCAAAAGAGCCAGGTCTTTTAAGGTGCCATTAACATTCATAAACCTTGTGATGACAGAAAAAGGTCAGACATTTTCTGTTGTAGAGGGTATAGAGGCTCCTCAGCCATTTGAAGACACTGTTAGAGCTTCCCCCGGAAGACTTTTTGCTCATAACGCACCCTGTAAATCAGAAAAGTTTGATTGCAGTGACAGTGTTATGAAACCTTTCCAAGTGCTGTTTTCTCACTGGTGAAGTTGGACGTAGAGCCACAGCAGATGCTCCAAATTGGCAAAAGAATCAAAAGCAGTTAGTGGTTTTCACAGAAGCTATGATGCCATTACTGAATATATGTCAGGGAGAGGAGAGGGAGAGGAAAACCTCAGAAACAATCACTGGGAATTAATTGTTCTACAACAAATGAGTCAGCTGTGGTCTTGGTAAGAAGAGTGCTACTCATGAGTTTCATCAGGAGCTCTGTCTGTGCATTCTTCATCCTTCACCCATCACCCTTCAGCATCACTCACCTGTGCATTTCTTCAGTTTGTTCAGAGATGAATGATCTCCATAGCCCTGGATTCTGTTCTTATTTTTCTCTTATGTGACTCCCTGGCATGGACCCTTATACCTTGTACATGTGTAGACCTACAAAAAATCCTATTAAATGTGAGCTATTTTAATTCTACAGTCTATCTAAATTGTTAGTTCAGTAACCCTTCCTACCCACTTTTCCACAAAAGGAAAAGTTTAATAGTAATTCCCAAGAGAAATTAAGCTCTTCCAGTATAGCAATCCTTTCCTGTTCTCTTTCTCTCTAGCCTGCTAGAATATGCTGTTATTATCTGTGATGTTAACTAATTGAATTCTAAATTCCTCCTCGCCAAAGCTTTTTCTTTTCTTTCCTGTAGATCTTTTCAGAGCAATAAGCAACTGTATTGGTTTTTCTAAGAACCATGGATGAAGTGAAGGGAATGCGAGGAGCAGACAGTGATATCAGGATACCTGATTGAACATATTACAAGGTTTCTGGAGCATCTGCCAGCCTCAGATGGAGGCAGTGAGGCATGCTGTGCTTTTGGCATGCCTATGGCATGTTCCCCAGGACAGCCCTTGCCCCGTACCCGGATGGAGGTTAGGGCCTCGTGAATCAGTGGTGATACGCAAAAGGCGTTGTACTGCCAGCGGCAGGAGGACTCCACCAGCGATCTAATCCTGCTGGAGTGACTGGCAGGTTTGCAGCATGTCCACCCCTTTCAGTCTGAAGATTTTGCATAGCTTTGGTTTTGCAGACTTAAGACTCTTCCTAGTGCCGCCTATTTCACAAAGACCTTACGCTCTTAGGAATTAGTTCAGAAATGGGGAAAGACATACTGCAGCTCTGGTGTTCCCTTGAGTTCACTGGATGTGGAAGACTGTGGTTTTGGTCATTCTGATACTTCTCTGTGCTTCTGAAAGATTAGAAGGAAGCAAAATAACCTTTCAATGCTTATTTATATACATTAACTGTAGTTCAAGTTTCCATAATCCTGCCCCAAAAAAGATATCTTCTTAAGCTGTTTTGGCTATGTTAAGTACAGTGAAGACATGAATGAATTCTGGCAGCCTTTGGAGATGAAAGTCATGTTTGCATTTGCTTTACATCACATTCTATACTGTTAAAACCCAAAATGAGCTTTTTTGTTGTTTTGGAGAAGGGCTTTTATTCATGCACATTCCTGATGCTGGACTGAAAAAAGTCAGTTTGGAAACCCAGTTTTTCAATGTGAATAGGAAGTATCTCTTCTTTGTGGATACTCACTACAGACTGCAAGTATGATACTGTCTTGGCAGAGCCAAGCCACATGATTACGGAAAGAAAACCTAACTTAAATAATATTCTTGTAAATTATTTATGACGAGCAAACCTTTCATTTTGCTAGTCTAACAGAACAATATCCTCAGTCTTAAATGAAACAGCAAATACTAGAGACCAGATTTGACAGGTGGAGAAGGGAACAGCAGTCACTTGTAACTGAATGGACTGCATCGGATGCACACAGTTACAGATGGAAAAGGGGCTTCACTGTGATCTTCAGGAAGCACAGTATGTATAAAATAGCTGTTCTAATTTAGCATTGCCCTCTCAGCTCCAATTTTATTGCATATTTTATCTTCTTAAGCCAAAAAATAAAGTATAGAAAATACTTTCCATGGATGAAATGTGTCTCTCATTCCTCTTAAGGCATAGTATCACTCAATTGAGTATACTGACAAAATTTGGGTTCTTGGTATTATATTGGTATTTAAATTAAAATTTCTATCATAAAACATAGGAAAGTTTTTGGTGCATGACACTGAAGGAAACAGGCACATTGCCTTGTTGACTGTATTTCCTAACAGAAGTTAGCAATACGTAATTTTCTGTGTAGTCAAAGGTGTAGAAATACTTGATGTCAGGAAACCCATACGTACTGGAACAACCTATACTGAGTCACACCTTCCCGCAGGAACTCTAGCTATTATGAGCTGAGTAAAGCCAGAGATTAATGGACTCAGATGAGTCATAGTAGTGGCATTGAACACAGTTCAGTACATTAACAGTTAATTAAATAATCTTTGGAGAGTTACCCATCATTGTATTTTCTTTCTCCTTTCACTCATGTCATTCAGAGTGTCTTCAGTAAAGAGCAGCAAGGGGCCAGAAGGCAATTGTTAGTGGCCATCAGAAAACAAAAAGGTGAATGGTTTGTAACTTCACAGGAAGGAGAAAAACTGTGTCAAGAATGGATTTCTGTTTTCAGTTATACCTCTTGCTTTTGAGCAGAGAGTTCTGACAGTCTCACCACAGCCTTCCTACAGCCATGCTCAGAATTAGTGACATTTCCTTGTACCCAGTGATATTATGTCAGTGTGGTGTCCATTTTCTTAGTGCAAAATCAATTGTCCTGAGACTATGTTACAAAGTATGAAGGGACAACCCATATTCGATTGGTTAGCTTGGTAAATACCTGCTCAAAGTTTGTTAAATTAAATTTCTCAGACACATTCTTTTTATTTGCATTGCAGAAGTAAAGTTTTATTAGAGGCAGTGTTATCAGCAGAATTTAAGCCCTTATACAACGAACCAGTTGACAAAGACAAGTTGAGTGAGAAAAGGATTGCAGAATGGAAGAAGGGGTGATGAGGCAGGTGACCAGGCCCTCCTTCCAGATTGTTCCATTTGCATGAGCTATGCTGCAGAAGTGCTTGGTTCAGTCTCGCTTTGTCCATGTTCAGTGCGTCTTAGTTGGACGATGCCAGCGTCACTGCCATTGCTCTAGCACACTCTTGACTGTCCTGTGTAAAGACCAGGCAAATCACTGCCTTAGGGGGACATCTGATCTTTGCTGCTGAAGTGAATTCTTTTGCCTAACATGCTGCGTTAGAAAGAGCTCAGAGGCTCCAAGCCCAACAGCAGCACCCTAGGCACTTTCTCAGAACTGTATTTTTTTAATTCCAATGAGCAAAAAAGCATATCCCATCCTGTAAAGTTTATAATCTTTGTTTTATATTTGAGTAGAGGGAAGGGCAAGACTTAACTGTATTTCAACCCCTGATTCCTCCGTGACAGTCAGTGAGGTTCTCTCACTCCTGGGCTACCAGACCTGTGAATCTTGCCCAACCCAAAATACGAAATTTTTTTCTTACAAAATATTGTAGACATTGGGGTAGACATAGCCTACTAATAAGCATGTCCTTACAAAGTGTTGTCTTACCTGTCATGTCACCACACGGGGAATGAGAGTAGGAAGTAGAAGAATATGAATGAGAGGATTTTCCACCTCCTTGGAAAGCTCCTTGGGAGGCACTGTAAAAGGAGAGAAATTAATTCACAAAAAACCCCTAACCACTGGATAATCTGTCAAAAATACGTTGATGTAGTTCCAAGGACAAGAAGTCTCTATTAGCAATTAAGTACACAAGGATTTTGTTTTATTCCCTTGTTATAATATTGAAGACGTACACAATGTCTTGCTGACCCTCCTGCAGCAGCGCCCGATACTGAGCAA
>NW_010556652.1:0-1263 GCF_000687285.1 Phaethon lepturus | reverse complement strand
GACAAGGGGTGATGGTTTTAAACTACAAGACAGCAGATTTAGCCTCAGTATAAGGAAGAAATTTTTCACAATGAGGGTGGTGAAACACTGGCACAGGTTGCCCAGAGAGGGGGCAGATGCCCTGGAACCATTCAAGGTCAGGTTGGACGGGGCTCTGAGCAACCTGATCTAGTTGAAGATGTCCCTTCTCATTGCAGGGGGGTTGGACTAGATGACCTTTAAAGGTCCCTTCCAACCCAAACTATTCTGTGATTCTGTGATGATTCTATTTCAATGCACCTGATAGATACAAACAACCCCTGTGACATCAGGTTAGTGCTTAAATGTCACAGGAGTAAAACCTAACAACATATGTTGTGAGATAAATAACTTATGTCTATAATTGATGCATAAATACGTGAAATGAATGTGTCAGTTAACCACCTGTGGCAGACAAGAGTTTTATAATCTAAACCCTGTTTATATATAAACTATTTCACAGACTCAATTCCTGCAAGGTTTATCCTCGCATCCAACAAATCAACTGACACGCACTTCACATCATGAAAGCAGAAGTTGCTTGCTCCCCTGCCCCAGACCTCCTCAAGGGATGCCATCCCTGTGCGTACGTGCCCTCACTGTACATACGCACGTACCCATCTTGGGCACTGGCCTTCAGAGATCTCTGCCCGGGCACGTGCTGTGCCCCTTTGCAGGCACCTCTGTCCTCCTGCTCCCACACCTTCTCCTACCCGCAACATCCCAGGTACGCAGAACGCTACACAAGATGGGTGCAGGTGACAAACTGCGAAGACTCGGTGTGAACAACGCAGCTGAATAAAAAATCTGGCTGGTACAAGGCATCTGATTTCTCCTGTCCCGCATGACATGGTCCTTGCTGCAAAGGACCCTCTCTAGGGTGCTGCCCACGCTCTGAGGAAGCCCCCACCAAAGGTCTGAAGAGGGCTTGTAGATTCCCAGTCAAAAGCATGATGCCTTCGACGGCTTGCTTCCCTGACAGGGTCTTCTACAAGCCTCCAGGCAGTCTTTTACTCCACACTGTGGACCCAAAGAGGGGAGAAAATGTCTCCTGCGCTTTTCTCTTCTGTAAACGAAAGGTTTGTGCACAGCTCACATCACGTTCTCAGATATAGCCTGTTTCGGGAAACGTAGGGCCTGGGCCGGTTCCGGTGGCTGACCTCCGAGCGCCCTCGCCGTGCCCGCCCCGGCACCGGCTCTGCTGGAGGCGGCCGGGTCGTGCCGGGCTCTGCGGGCACAGCTACG
>NW_010556651.1:0-1775 GCF_000687285.1 Phaethon lepturus | reverse complement strand
CCTCTCCTGTGAGGACAGGCTGGGAAAGTTGAGGCTGTTCAGTCTGGAGAAGAGAAGGCTCTGGGAAGACATTACTACAGCCTTCCAGTACTTAAGGGGGACTTATAAGAAAGATGGGGACAGACTTTTTAGCAGAGCTTGTTGTGATAGGACAAGCGGTAATCGTTTTAAATGAAAAGAGAGTGGATTTAGACTAGATCTAAGGAAATAAGTAAGGAAGACATTTTTCCCAATGAGGGTGGTGAAACACTGGCACAGGTTGCCCAGAGAGGTGGTAGATGCCCCATCCTGGGGACCATTCAAGGTCAGGTTGGATGGGGCTCTGATCTAGTTGAAGATGTTCCTGCTCACTGCAGCACGGTTGGACTAGATGGCCTCAAAGAATCCCTTCCAATCCAAAGATTCTATGATTTTAAAATTAATTTTTAGTTCTATAACTAGTTTAAAAGTTGTTGGTCTTGATTTACTTTTCAAGTACTGTACAGTATACTCGGTATGTTCATCCCACGAACGATATGAAGTATTATTGTGTTACATAGATGCATTAATGGCATAGTCTCACACGTGACTCTTATAGAAAGTAAAGAAAGAAGATCTAAAGAAAGGAGGGACCAAGAGTAAGCTATATTTTCAACAGCAAGAAAAAGGAATGGTCATAGATGTATGGTGACTTCCTCAAAGTAATACAAAGAAACACACTCTTGTTGAATAATTGAGAAATAAAAATTTTCAAAATAGAGTAAAAACATAAATTAGGGGACTCTCATACAGAACAAATTATGCTAAGTAGGGAAAAGGAAATATAAAGTAAAGAACTGACATGGCAGGAAGCTGTGCTGATTAGGAACTGGGCAATTTAATTTCTTCAGGAGCATGAAACTCCAGCATAAATTAATTTGCTTCATGCAGAGTCCTGCTGTTTTCTCTTCTTTCCTCAATCACTGTTTACTACATAAAGTCACACTTCACCTATCTTCTTTGATTGTTTAATTTTAACAGGATTTTCTTTTCATGGCACTATTAGTAGAGCTAAGCTTTACTCTGCATGTAATACATAAACACATTACTTTGGGCCACAGGACCACTGAGGCTATTTCAAGTTTGAAACAATATTGTTCCAATATTTTGCTTTCAGCAAATCATTTCACTGCATTTTAATAAGGTATCCAAGTCAAAATCCAACAGTACTTTTGCAACAACTCCCACCTTCAGTGGATGACCTGGATTTCTAATGAATTAATTAACTCTGAAAGAAAAGCAGGCAGATGAGTTCACCTCAGTAAATAAGATTAACTTCCACTAAGCTAGCAGGTCTCCTTTTAGGATGTGACTGAAAAAATCCAACAGGACCTGATCATGTTTATAGGACAGAACAAGAGAGGGAGCACTTCAGAAGGCTTTAGAAAGGTGTTAGAAATGTTTGAGAATACAAATTACTAGGGAAAGTGATCAACTTTTAAATGGTAAGCACGCAGATGCTCGAAAGTTTTGGACTGTGTATTTAAAAGCTGTTCCTGTTTTGGAACACTTGTAGGAAGATTTATAAGAACATACCTACAGACTGCCAGTATAGAGTCTCCTTTCCTAGTGAGCCAAAGTACCCCAACATGTTTACATGTTTATAGATTTCATCAGTTTATTAACTATACTAAATATATAAGCCAATGTATAAAAGACAATAAATTCTCAATAAATCAAATGTTCATCTTCAACTAGATCAGGTTGCTACGAGCCCCATCCAACCTGAATGGTCCCCAGGATGGGGCATCTACCAC
>NW_010556650.1:0-7897 GCF_000687285.1 Phaethon lepturus | reverse complement strand
AATTATAAATAAGAAATAACAAGTCATTTAAGAAATATAAATAAATTATATTTCTTAAATGACTTGTTGTCCATAAAGACATTCAGTGAGGGTCATAACTCCAATATTTTCAATAGCATGCAAAGCCTTGTGCTGAAGACAGGTAGCCAATAAGAAACAAACCTATAAGGACAGGAAACTGCCGATAAGCTGCAAGTTTGGGTTGAAAAATATTCTCCATTAGAATCCGCTCCATGAAAAATAAACTCTGATGAAAGTTTTCTGATGTTAATATAGCTTCTGAATGGCATTCCTCCTCTTCGTGGATTCTGGCGATAACAGCACTTTCCGTTATAGAAGAACTTGTGCTGCCTGGCAACAGATAATATGGGAAAAAACCCCAATTTTAACATGATAATACTTAGCACATGAAAGTCAAAGGGAGAAGAAGTCTCCTCCTCCCCCACATGCAAAAAGCATGGAAGAATCTATCATACATCAAAATACATCATCAGAAAATACTAATAAAATATTAATTTTTTTCTTGCTTTACTTTTATTGCTCAAATACTCAGTATGATGAGATGCTTCTGGAATTTTTCACGATTGGTGTTTTGCTTCTACTGTCCTAAGTAAGTTAGTACCAGCAAACTTTGTCACTCTTTATCTTTATTTAAGATCATTTATGACAGCATTGTACAGAAAAGATCTTGGTGCTGACCTGTCCAAGATTCTTCAGCAAACGCTCAAGTGCCAGACAGGCAGACCAAGCATTTTCTTCATGCAGCTTTCACCACACAACACAGTGATATGCATGATTTAGAAGGATGAAAACACGGCAGAAATGTAAACCTGGAAAAATGTTACCTCTGTCAGAAGAGACAGACATAGTCTGATCATCCTCTTCAGTTGTATGAGATTTGCTGCTTTTCCCAGTTGTGGCTCTGCTACCTTCTGCTTTTGACGTAGGTTCTATTTCCGATACGTTAAATGAATTGTACAAGTCCCAGAAAGTGACCATCATCCCTAGAAATTAATTACACCGTATAATATAAGTCTCTTGCTTCGGTATGTTATTATAAAGGACTACACACAGTTGAGCAAAGATGTACTTCTAGTACACTCCCAACAGTTTGGTAGAGGGGCTTTGAAACCAACTGGGGGTCAGACAAGGCTTTAGCAACAGCTGTTGTGTGATTGCAGCAGCTGCATTAGGGTCTTCTGGGTGTGTGCCTTCCCTTTAGCAGGGCCATCTCCCAGTGAAACAATGCTCCGTAACCTTGCCTGTGTGTGCTCAGCTTTTCAAACATGGGTTGGAATAAGCTCTGCTGATGCTCAAGGCACACAAAAAAGGGGAAGATATGTTTTCAAATCAGATGAATATCTATTTTACTTCTCCTTTTGATGTATTTTTTTTGCACTCATTTTATATACACTAACGAACACAAAGGAAAAATGTTTGGAACAGCATTCCCCATAGTTTTATTTGGCCTCCTACACAAAAATATATCCATAGCGAGGCAAAGCTCAGCACGTACATCTAAAACCTAAATATTCCTTTGTAATTTTTTTGAGGCATTGAGGTTGAACATTTTGTAAAATTGCATCTATCTTGTGAGACTTCCAAGATTTTCTGCTTTCCCCAAGATTTTAAATCTCGTAACAGAGGTTGTCGTCTTTGCGTTTTGGCAAATAGAAATAGAAATCAGCGTCACTGAAAAGTTGAGGAGAAAAAATGGAACTGTGTCCTTTCATATTTCAGGAGCATAGTTGAGTATTAGGTGAAGTTCTGCCTCCTCAGAAACACTCCCTGCTTGCAAAGTGCTGAGGCAGGCAGGACACAGCAGCTCTCAGCGTAATGACTATTTTATTGCAATGGGTCCAGTGTACCAGCACAAGTGTTCAAATTTGAGGAGGGGCGGAAAAGGCCACCACAAATCACGCTAGCCTGTCTGAAGCTAAAGCTCTGGAAGGAAAAGTTGAGGAAACATCTTCTCGTGCTTAGAGAAGAAAGATAGAAAAAAACCCTCTCGTCAGTATCCTGCCTGTGTGGGGAGTCTTCTGAGGTCCCACAATCTAGCTGTATGCTAGAGTTTTCCCAAATAAGTATTTAATAAGTAAACTAAATGTAATAATAAACCCAGCTGCCAAGGGTACAATCTTGCAAATGAGAGCCCATTCTTATTAAATACCCTTTCCTATATGTTACTCAGAAAGTTTACCTTTATCTTCCGTGATGATTTTGTCACATTGCACTTCTTTGTTCTTTGCGGCTCCATTAATGGTTTGCATCATTTTTTCTACAATGCGATCATTACCACATCTGTTTTTGCAAATGTCAACATAAATCCTGTTCCGCTCCCTCGGGGGAAAAAAAAGTGTATATTGACTTTCTGAAAAACATTTGCATTCAACTTCTCAGTGTATTTAACCATAGGTTGAACAGGAGAGGATACTCCATGTCATAAATTTACTGATTGGGTTTTTTTGGATGGCTAGATTTTATTTCACTCTATGTATTGTCTTTCAGCAGCTATTTCTTACCTTGTGATACTGTTCTAAAACAGAAATGGCCTGTAGAGGTAGGCATCGGCAAAACCCTACTCCAACTACCTTTGCACTTTGGTGAATTCAGAGTTCAGCTGTCATCACTCGGGAGTGAAAGGCAGTGCATCCAAGAGACAGAAATGAAACTAGTACGTTTCTATTTCTTCCAGCCCTCAGGTTCTGTAGGAACGGTCACTGGGGATTGTGAAACTTTTTCTGTTATTTTGGTTTCAATATTGTAACCGCAGACATAGATTATACCTTGCCTTAGTCCTCCAGCAGGTTGCTGTGCTGAGGAAGAGTCACCATCTGTTCCTATACAGTTGGCAATCTGTGCTGTGTACACCAGCTAGGGCTGATTCATAGGATGCTCTTCCCTCTTTCCCAAAATCACACCAGTGTGATTCACAGACAGTGGGGGTTGCAGTCCTACCATGAACTTTGTGTGTATAAAGTCACTCAGATAAGTTGTTTGACTTGCCAACTGCAGTACACTGCATCTCAGGCTTTGGGGCTTAAATCTACAAAAGCTGTGTGACAAGTCTCTCTGTCATGGCGAGAACTTTGCTGCGTTCTGTCCCAGGCAGCTCCTGGGAGTAAGCCAAAAAACTACATGTTCTGTGTTAACTCCCTACCAAAGTTCATGGTAGTCCAGGAAAGAGACTCTGAAGTGGAAACACAGTAGATGCCACTAAGGGGAGACAGAATATTTTAACAGGCAAGGTCACTTGCGGTAGGGTGAGGTTTCTTCTAGCTAGAAGCACTGTGAAGACCTTCAGAGGAAGCCAAGGCCTGCCTAGTTTGCTTATATCTTTGTTATTAATAAATGATTAGCTGTAAAGCTAACACAAGAATCAGTGCAGAGGTTTGCATTTTCTTAGTTTTCATTAAAATTGTGTAATTCATGTGTACCACACTTCTCTGTCTTCTCTTTCCCCCATCCCCTGCTTTTGCTAATCTGCCTTAATTTATCAGTGAAAGAGGGTATGAATTTGATCAACAAGATGGAGTTGCAAGGAATTTAGGCTGTCTTGTCAAAAGAGAGACTCGAGCCCAATATGGCTTTAAACAAAGGTGAAATGACAGACTGTAGTGGTGCGTGAGCAGCCCGTTCAGGACTTTGTGATCAGCGCAATTGGATGTGCTGAGCAGACTACATGCATGTACACAACTACCAGTATACATACAGAACTCTTCCAGCATCTTCTGATTCTACAGACAGCACAACAGATGGCATATCCAACATCCAGATAGTTTCCGTCTCTGTGAGGTAAATATCCACTCTCCTATCTAAGTCGTCTTTTGTCAGTTCTTCTTTTACCTCCTCTTGCCTCACCTGCACATCTGAAAAATTATATGAGGTTAACAGGCGAGATGTTTTCTGCTCTAAATTTCAAAGAAGATAAATTAATTCTAGAAGTATTTTCACGACCAGGAGCCAAAACTTGCGAGGCACTGAGTTCCTTTGAAGTGCTGGGCATCTTACATCCACTGACTGCAGTGTCTCACAAATCACAATGCTCCAAAGAACAGTTTAAATCTATAATCATACAGTGTGCATTCTTTACCAGATAAGCTAACAGTTGTGTTTCGTCGAGAGCCGGGTTCCAGTATTTCATCTGGTATGGACTCAGTTGTTGATGCGTTTGATATAGAAGTACTGCTGCTTCCATATGTCCTTCAGTAACAAAGAAATAAGCAGAAATAGTACATGAGAGTCCAGATGTCAGTTAGCAAAGCACTACAAAAATAGCAGTGGTGTTATCAGGATAAACCACAGAAGACTGTAAGAGCCCATACAGTGATGCTTGCATTGTAAAAGAAGTCATAGAAGGCTTAGGACAGAAAATAATATAACATTTGAAAAATACTTAAAAAGGAAGAATTCCTCTGACAGCATATCCTGAGGCATTTACTACCTGATGGAAAAGAAGCTGTTGAGCTCTCAGATTCACTCTTAGCATATAATAATGTGAAGTGTTGGCTACCTACTCTGTGATAATGCATATCCACAAGTAGCACTGTTCTCAACCAGAATTAAGAACCTTTGGTGCTTTGCATGTGTTGAAATGTCTTTGAAATCACAAGAAATTAATCTGAAGGGATTAGCTCGTTAACAAAAATAGATAATGTTCATCGAGTGGATAGCTGTGATAACTAGAAGTAAAACTCAAAACATAGGTACAGTTGGGAGGTTTGTCAGCAGATTTTGTCTTCCTTAAAAGCTAAGAGTGAGCAACTATAAATACACAAAAGGCATTTGAAAAAGACATTTTTTAAGGTTTGTATTTAAAACTAAAGTTAAATAATTTCATTTTGGTTTTGAAATGAAGAGCTCTTGTCTCCAAAAAGGATGCATTTATTTTTCAGGACATAACTTGTATTTTTAAGTAATTTTTTGTGTGTGTGTATTTGCTCCTGGTTAATATTGCTACCTCTAGGAATATCCCTTATGATAGCCACCCTAGGAAACACGACAAAAATATAGTTCTCAAAGAGCAATCTCTTTTTCTCAGAAATCACAATGGCATTAACTTTGACAAAGAAAACAGTAGTTAATGCTTTTAACTTGTTTTTTTTTTCCAGTGCAGACTTTACTAGTTTTCTAAATAAATAGCTGCTTCACTCCATGCAATTTGAATGTATACACACCACTGAATAAAGTGATGCGGTTCATTATTTTTCCTTTTAAACACAAATAGTTATTTACCTTCTTTTGCATGACTTAATTGAATTTGTCATCCGGAAGATAAAATGTCTCAAGTCCATTGACTTTGTTTATTCCCTCTGTACTGAAGGTTTGTAAATGAAAGCTAGTAAGTAGTGAAACACATAATTTAGCAGTTTTAACTGAAAAGTTTTTGTATAAGAACATATTTTGAAATGGATGCACATAAACACACAGAGGTAAATTGCTTAAATTAGTTTAAAAGAGAGGATTCTTACTATGTTAACAATATTTTGGTGTTTGAACCGGAAGTCAAGTGTGTAAAAAGGGTTATCTGTATTGAATAAGTATCATTAAAACTGACAAAATACTTCACTCTTCAGTGAAACTAGACCTTTTGTTTCCAAAGAATTTTTCCATACCCACAGCTAAGCAGGTATTGATATATTCCAGTTTTTGAAAAAAACACACTTGGGGAAGGCAGGGAGCATCTGAAGTAGCTAAAGGGAGTATATTAATGAGCTGCAAATGCCCCTTCTCAGCTGTACAGCCTGGCTCAAACCACCAGAACATGACCTCCTCTACCTTTAAGATAGTGTTTTGTCACATATCCGTGTACAGGTTCTGTCATAACTTTCTATGCACATTACAAAACCTGCATTTTGGACATCTGCATTTTTGAACTGTGAGGTACTTACATCACAATCTCTAAAAATGGTCCATTCTGGTATGTTGCATAAAAAAATGTGGTTTGGGAAGGAGAATTTGAATAGAATTAGAAATATCACAGGAATGTATGCTGCAGTCTGCTTTCACCTGTATGTATTAGCATTTCAGCAGTAGTTCTGACACAGTCATGAATACTGACAAATTCCATTTATTCTATTTGTTACTATTCCTCAAATTTCAAATTATATCTATTACAGGCATGTTTCTGCATTTTGACAACAGAGTACAATTATTAGCCCTGCACAATTATTCCAGCTCCCAACCTCTCTGAAGAGCAGATGTGTGCCTGCTGCAGGGTAGATACCCTGAGAGACAGGATTTAAGAGGCAGCATATTGACTTACCTTGAGAATGAAACTAAACTAGCATTCACTCCTGATGCCTGATGCATGGAGAAAGAAGAGAGGAAACCAGATCCTGTGGCCCCAAAGTAAGCACTTGATGCCAAGAGCTTTCCCTGCCTGGGTACAACAGTATTTCGATCTGAATGGAAGAGTGGATGGGGTGTCACATCCTTTCCTTCATCATCAAAAACCTGCAGAAATAGTTAAATAATTGTAATAGTTTTGCTGTGTTCCCAAAAAAAGCAACAGTGATGGCACTTGCAACATTTAGCTCATCTGGAACAAAAAGAAGACCCCAATCCAGGCAGGAACCTAACGGAACAGTAGGTAACCCCTCTCTGCAAATGAAGCCTAATATACACTAGGGCAGAGGCGAGGGAGTTTGCACTCCTGCTTTCCCTTTAGGGTTCAGCCTTGAGAAGGCTGTCATCTTTGCCTGGGACTTCTTTGGAAGTCTGTAGAAAAGGCTGCAAAATATCTGGAAAAACTATGTTTGTCTCACTACCAGAACCACTTCTCCTTCTTGGTCAACCCTGCTATCTTTTCTGGCTTATTTATTCTATAATGACTACCAAGAGTGGCTTATTGACTGTAACTGTTCATGTCAAATTAACAGTACAGCAAAAGCAATGAGGGAAACAATTATGGATCTTTTCTTATTACACTACTCAAAACATTTTATTGTAAGAAGATACTCAGTAAGGTCTTCAAATGACTCTCAGGTTACGTTATAGGAATCTTCTTTAGGTAAAGAGATACAGGTGCTGCAGTCATCATCTCACATAGATTTGAAAGTAAGTAGTTCTCAGATTAGGAGGAGTACTGTTACTCTGATTTTTTTTTTATTCCTGCAGATTGTTTGTGAACACTAATCATCATCACTTCAGAACGGATTAAGCTCTTGGATCATTTCTTTCTCCACAGCTCTTCAACTTCAGACATGCCTTTTCTTTCCTCCTCCCTCTCCAACTTCCTTTCTGACAACTTTTAACCACCACAATAACTCACATTTAAAACTTTTTAGTAATAGTGTAAATGGCTTCTCACCCGTATGGCATACTTGTTACCCACGAGACACGCCCTGTCCACAGCTTTGCCATCAGAAGTTGTGGATTGGCTCCTGCAACTTGCTGCTCTATTTGGATAGATGCCACTTATGATGCTCACTCGTCTTTGGCTACCAGAACTTGCTCCTGATCCTTGCCTTACCCTGAAATCAGCCGTACAAGTTCTATTTCAATCAACAAAATACAAACAATGAAATGCGATCACCAAATTACTTGTCCCTTAACTTTCATGAATGGTTTAAAAGATTTAAACTGTTCAGTGTGATAACCCTGAAATAATGTAATTCGTTCAGAAAATCTCCGTTCGGCTTCCGAGGTGGCTTTCTTCAGCGGCGCTAGGAGGAGCGAGCTGGATGGGGGTGGGGGCAATGCCTGCTGTAAAATAGAAGCCTAAAAGACATTTTACTGGTAATCGATTTTCTGGGACTAAGCTTACAAAGGGGAACTGATGTGGCGATAAAGGGGCAACTGCAGCCTGTGGGTGCCTGCGGGGACGGTTACACGGACACGCTGCGGCGCGCTGCCGCCGGCTGCCCGCTCAGACCGGGACACCGGCGGGAGCCCA
>NW_010556649.1:0-11544 GCF_000687285.1 Phaethon lepturus | reverse complement strand
GGACGGCCGAGGGCAGCTCCACCGACCTGTTTCCCTCTCGCACTCCCTGACGCTCCTCAGCCTCTCCGCTGCCTCTTTCAGCCCTGCCCCAGGCTGAGCAGGTCGCTCACCTGGTCGCTCCGCACACGGGTGGTGTCTCCGTTTCATAAGAGCCAACGCATTATAACACGTGAATGAATAGAGAAGATGGGTGTCTCAAAGCTTGCAGCATACTTTGAAGTAGAAGTGCTAAATTTAATTAACTCATTGGGACACTGAAAAATCCTACTTCATAATCCAGACTTTATCAAACTAAAGGTTAAAAAACTCACATCCATTTTAAACTTTTTTCTAAACCCAAAGTGTAGGAGAAAAATAGTGACTGTAATAAATGGTTCTTTTAAACAGATAATAGACTTTCTGACTGATGTTGTCAAATGAGGCCCAGGAAACAAGTATCTAATTATAAAAAATATTATTTTAGTATACTTTCTCTCCCTCTCCTCTCCAGCAGAAATGGCTATTTGTGGAAGGAACCAGCACAACGGCTGAATCTAAGTCATGGCAAAATGTTTGCTAGAGCTGCAAAAGCTAATAAACGAGTTGTTTTTTTTTTTCCAGAAGAGGATGGATTTAGCCACAGCATAGATGGGAGGAGTTGCATAAACATAAGCAACTCAACCTTACCGCACAACACACATCACATGCTATGGGGGTTACAGGGTTTACAGGCAGTGGAGGCTCCCCTACCATATGAATTTTTGGCTACTCCTTTCCTTTACACTCAGGACTTCTAAGCAACCAATTGGACTCATTTGCTCCAGGATTTGTTATGCTTATGAGTGGATTTGTATTTGTGTCCGTGTAGGAATCAAATGCTAATTTTAAATAGAAAGGAAGCCAGTAGCTGAATTTCCAAAATAAGATATTAGAGGAATAATGACAATGGAAATCACAAATCAAGGATGGAAAAAAAAAATAACTTAACATAGTATAAATTAATAGTTTATACTATAAATATAAATAGTTTAAACTATTATAGTTCACTAATAGTGAACTGCACACACAGAGAGATATTTACATCTAGCCACAAAAAAAAGAATTCATAGTATTTTGGCGGACCAAGGAAAAGCAAAATCTTGAACATTGCATAAGATGATTAAGGGGATAGCATCAAACATATGGAATACTTTCATGCTAAAATACACAAAGGATTCCATTGCTATTGAATTTTCACCAGCTGACAACTTTGCTAATACTGTTAGGAGCATACACGGATGGGACATGCCTCGAGACTAGCACCAAGGGGGATCAACACTGCTGACTGCAGAGTTTTATCCACCTCTCCCCAAAACTGTCCCCAGCGCATACCCTTCAGCCATGATATTTTACACCCTCAGCTCAAAGCTGCTATTTCTTTCTAGTTGGAACTGTGCTGAAGGTGCAAGTGTTGTAGCAGAGGATGAAGAGAAGGAAGGAGGCGAAGACAAGGAAGGAGGGAAAACAAGAGACAGGCGTAGCTGAAGGCGCTTCCTACTTCCCCCTCTCTCCCTTCCTCCTCAAGCAACGTGCACGTGGTAGGAATCAGACTTTGGCAAAGGATGCAGCACCCAACAGCTTCCAGGGAGCATTGTCTGCCCGGTGGGAGCCGCTGAGTGCAGACAAGGGATGAAAATCTGTTGCCTTTTGAGGAAGTTTTGCTGAGTGCCGAGCTCTTTCGAAAAATCCTACCTGAGTTATGACCACTGACCATTTTTGAAAATTGGTTCCCTGGGAGTTTAAAATGCTTAATATTCACCAGCTCCTAAGTGCAAGTGCGTAATGGGAACTTGCTCCTCAGCGCTGGGATAACTGAGTTTCTGATTTCGCATAGTAAATATCATCAGGTCAATTATGTACCTGTCCTTGCCCGTCCTTGCGTTAGTAAGGCTTGCTCACATAAGGAGTTGTTACTGAATCATGTCCATTTTTTTGCCAGTATTTTCAATTCCGGATGAAGGAGAGGGTGACCTGCCTGATACAGACACATTGAGTAAGACTGTCCTTTCTAACAAGTTATTGCAAATGCTGTTCTTTTTGTTAAGTTAGTTAGGTTTACTTATTCATAATATCACTTAGCACAATTTTTTTCTCCACTTATATCATTATTGTAACAATAAGTGTCACCATTGCAGCAGCAAGAACAACCCAGAGAAAAGATTGCAACTCATTATCATTCATTACTGTAGTGAAGAGCGATTAGAAACATAATGGAAACTGAGAGAAGATGTACCTTAGTGTCACTTACCTTGTACTTCGCTCGGAGACAGGACCTTCCATGGGCTGTGATAGTGACTCGGTCACTGACTGCCAGCTGGTGACCTTGGGTGGGTCACTTGACCTTCCAATGACCTCATTGCCCCAGTGTAAGTTTGGATAAAGAGTACAATCACATGGAAACCCAGTGCCATATTTGAGGAGAGATTTCCTCCTTTTACAGCTAGATTTTTGAACTTATGTAGGTAGAGCTGCTTAGTGAGTTATAGTTATTTAATACTTCCCATTATAAGATTTCATTTTCAGATGTGGTAACTTTGCCAAATGCTAATAGTCTGAGCAAAAATTTTTCATGTTCTGTGACTGCCACAGTGTGACAAAAGAAGTAGCAGTAATATTTAAAATTTTAAGGACAGTTTCTAAAGATGAAGAGTTTCTAAATATGATCACTGTGTTAAAATAATTCTTAAAATATTACAGACAAACCCTCTGCTTTGAAAGAGAAATACGATAATTGCTAGGGAGTGCCATCTCAGCTGGGAATTTGTCTTTTGCCACCCTCTGAAAATTTACACTGTTTCAGCCAAATTACACAATTTTGTAAAAAATCTGTTTGCTGATGTTCACTGGAAAATCATTTCAATTCAGAGATTAAGATATCTGAAAATTTCCATCAGCATACAGAATGTCCTACCGTCGCATTAGTCTGAACAGGCTGAGCCAACATGCAGGGGCCACGGGGGCAACTAAGCGTACTTCATCCCCTCACAGTTCCTGTGTAGGACATGTCTGTGCACTAGCTCTGGTCCAGAGAAAGGCTTACTCTTCAGTATCTCCACCCAATGGTGGCCTTTGGTTTTTCAGTAGTACCTGAGCAGTGTGGAGAACAGGAAACTGGTGAATGTTCACATACTTTCCATTTTCTTGGTTTGCTACAGTCAAACATTAGCTCACATTATGGTGAGGAAGAGCTGTAAGTCTAGACTCCAACAACAAACATAAAGTTATTCTAGTAATGAAACTATGAACATGTCCATATTGTAGATGACTGGTGCAATGATAGCATGTGAAAACATATTTAATCTTTTTTATTTTATACCAAGGTGTCACACACCTTGGATATCTACTGCAAGGAAGACCCAGGGTATGCATGGTCTGTACTGATTCTGGGTGTTTTGTCCACAGGCTGAAGGACGTGCTGCTGCATCATCACCAACGGTACAGATTAAAGCAGAGTCAGACAGCCTCCATGTGCCAAAATTCTGCTTCTTGACTGCAGTATAGCTTCATCATCTGAGACCTAATGCTTTATCTGCACAGTCACAGGTTTGTCTGACAGCACACTCAGGATGCAAGGTGCAAACCCAGGTGGTCTCTACGTGAGCTAGATTAAGTAGAAGTTTATCTGTGAATACGCATAGCTCAAGTTTTGCACTACCGTGTCTACACTGATTCAGCTAGACTACCTAAATTCCTTTAAACTCTGCTAAATACCTCTGCTCTGCAGTATGCCATGTAGACTTATACATCAGGAAAGAAACAGTGCCCAAAATCTAAAGTACTAGAGATAAGCTGGATGAATGACATGTGGCACGTCATTTCCTTCTCCAGCTAATGGCACTAAGCACTAATCTGTAACAGTGTCTCCCAAATGCATGGATATGCAGATGGGGCGGGGGGGAGCATTGCCAAAATATGTTCCTGAACTTGGAAATCAAAGCTCCAAAGTCACTAAACACATTCACTTCACATCTAGGATTTTCTGAGGGAGAAGAGATGCAGACTGAGCCTGCTGAGAAGTGAACGTCAGCAAGTTTTTCTGAAGCTCTCAGCATGTAAGTGGGTGGTAATTCTCCTGAGAGCACAGCCAGACAAGTGCCAAGGATGTTGGATCCCACTCTCAGTATGAACTCATATTTGGAAATGGTCCAGGACACTCTGACAAAACCTTTCTTTAATATGAAAATGACACCTTACTGAAAGCTTGCTATTGGAGAACTCTTGATATAACACATGCCACCAAACACAGTGGGTCACTGAATTCAGTCTCTTGTTATCACAGGCAACTGCTGCTACATAATCTCATTCATAAATTTACCAAGGTCCATCATACTATTAATTAAGGTTCCTTGGTTTGGGATTTTTTCCCTACTTATGCTATAGGAACGCTGTTCTAAAATTTGACTGATAGAAAGATATATTCAAATCATCACACTAGTTTCAATGAAATTTTCGTCAGGAAAAGCTTCACAGATCCAGATTGGAATTTCTCATCAAATTTCTGCCAGGATAGCAAATAGTTTACTGATGAGTAAATTCGGATGTGGGAGGTAAAGACTCTTGGTCTGTGATCTTGATGAGGGAGGCAAGTTCTTGATCTAAACAAGGAAAAGCATTATGGCAGGTATCCTTCATCTCAGGGGAGCTGACCTGACCACTAAACCTTTGTCTAGGAGGGTCTGAGGATCTTTTATCAGAATGGGGCTTGGCTTTCCGGAGTCCTGTTTTCTTTTTCCTACATGAAGAAGACTGAAAATTTGATATTCAAAAATTTTCAGCAGAAAATTTTATGGTTCCCCATTCATATTTATACATAGCAACAGAAGAAGAATATTGCCAACCCTCAGCTTTCAAAAATAATGAGCTGGGCTTTCAAAATTATGACTGATTTAAAAATCCCAATTTTTCAAAATAATATCATTGAGGTTCTTGTCTCATGGATTTGGCTTTGAACTTTGTGGGCTAGAAAGTTGGGTTTATTAAATGACAGCTGATCTTTTCACTTAAGTCAGTGAATTTAGGGCTTTGAGTTGTATACATTCCCAAGCTAATGTTAGGAGGCTGATTCAGCCTACGTTGCAGAACATTTTGGAGACAGAGACACTGAAGAGCTTAAGTAATTTAGTATTGTATTTGGAGCCTTGCAGAAGACACTGTGTTCAAGGTGCTATTGATCTTGGGCAAGCCATTTCTGCTCTATTGGGCCTTAGGGCTTGAGAATCCCATATGTTAGCACGAGTAGCCACTGTACGGGAGTCTGCTGCAGGGGCCTGTGCTGGCCTGTGTTGCACACTGGTGGGGGTTATGATAGATGTAACCTTCCTACCTCTCAGGAGAAGGTATATGGTTTTGTTTGTTGCACAAATGTCACAGTATGGGAGGAAGGAGGAACCTTTCCATGGATGGGATCTGCGCAGCACGCCGTGGGAAAATCCATCCAGGGCCCGTCAATGCTGCATAAACACGGGGTTCCCAGGACCTGAAGTGGTGCAAGATTTACTCGTTACCTGTATTCCCCTTTTTATTCTACCTTATGAAACCGGCTATTTTATTATGGCATTTGTTGTCAGGTCTTTCTTGCTGAGATCCAGAGCGAGCCTTGCACTGTGTGCTCGTCCCCAGTGCTGAATGAGTGAGAGCTTCAAAATTCAGGAAGTCTAGAGCCATCTGTGCCTCAGTCCAGGCCAGTAGCAGAGGTCACCAGCTTGCTTCCTCTTAAGCACAGCATGGATGTGGTGAACGGCCTTCAGTCTGGTGAGCAACCACCAGTGCAGACAGAAAGATCACAGACTGATGCATTTAAAGTGGTGATGCCTGTTGTGAAACCCACTCTTCACTGTGCAGATGTAGCCAGCACTCCTAAATACATTAGGTAATTAAAAAAGTTAATAGAAAGTACTAGTGAAAAGTAATTAATTTAATCTAAAAATGCTGTTCGGGTCATAAGCAGTTCCTAGTGGTTTCTGGTTTTGGAGGTTTGTTAAGCAGGGTTTGTTAGAGAAAAAAACACTGCTATTATTGCCTTTTTTCAAAATAAAGTACTGCAACTGCTAATGCAAACTCTAATTAAATGCACAAGTCTGAATTTGATATTTGCTGGTGTCTCGTGTCATTTCTTAATTCAAACTGCAAGACAGACTCAAACCTGACACCTCTGGATCTTTCATAGAATATTCTTCCCTCCGTACAGCCTTCCTGTCATCAAAAACGCAGCTCAGGTATTTGTGTGTATATGTGTGTGGGTAATGGACGGAAATTTAACCAGCTTTTATTATCCACTGTTAGCATTAGCCTGAATCTTTTGGTTAGTTGGGAGTTAATTGCCAGCAGGTTTTATGGTATATCTAATTGGCTCAGTCATCCTTCTGTGCCATGAACCCTACCAGACTGCCAGTATGCCCTGAACTCAAACAGAGGGTAAGAGCCCATCAGTTATTTAGTATGTGCTAGAAGCATGCATTTTCTTTTCACTCCATGTGAAAATAGTTAACCACAAGGAAAGAGTCCCACCCCTCCACTTTGCAAAATGGTGAAATTAAGTTTTCCGTACAGCTACCAGGGGACTGCAGTAAATTACCCTGGTAACAGAGTTTACATTGATTCTGAAAAAAGCACTTGTCCATATGTAACAACGATAACCTTTTAGAAGGTTTGGAAAACAAATCTGACACCCCATTAAAAGGCAAATGATTTTTTCTCCACACAAGAAAAAGAAACTTTTAAGACATAGAAGGCTATTAATAAATAATGGGGCTTTTTTATAGGAAAGGCTGACATGAAAGCTTAAGCTATAAACTGTATCAGAGGCAGTATTTTGACTTGTGTGGTTTATTTGTCAAAGCAGTGAGATGGGATCTCATTTTTATTAGCTGCACAAAAGATATTTTATTGAATGTCACATTGTAATTTGATTTTAAAAGGAATAGAAAAAATTACATTTTCTCGGATACGTAATACTGCAAAAACATGATAGTCATACTAACCACTAACCACAATGAGTAGTAATATAAGCCCTCCAAAATATACACTAGTACCTTACCAATGCAAATGTGTATTTTGAGATTCCATGTACCAGAATATTTTCCCTGAATCCAATTTCATTTACAACTGTCAAAATAATATCTAAAAAAATTTGCAAGCTATTAAATTATGTATGTAAACAACTAACAGAAGAGTTCAATTTGAGGAAAAGGACAGCTTTTAATATTTTAAAATTTGTCTTCATGCTCATTCACATAGCTCATTTCTTTACAAGCAAAAGATCATAGCTGAATGCGGTACGGAACAGTCATCAATGCCCAGCTATAACGGGAATGGGAATAAAGAAACCCAACAAAATGTAAAGTACCCTGTACAGATTATGTTCTTTTTCACTTTTCCATTGACTCCCTGAAGGTTGTTCAGCCTCCCTTGGTTCACGTCCATGTCCAGGCCTGTGAGCACTACTGCCAAAGGTAGCCATGAGGCTCCATGTCTGCAGAAAGAAAGGTGCAGCTTCCAGCACTCTTTCTGGTACCAGTTTTGTCATAAAAGATAGTGGCATCATACCTGGGCGGGCCGCTTGGCCTTGGCCCAGGGGTAAGAGTGTTATCGTGGTGTGCTCAGCCCCTTCTCTGCCCATCCAAAGCCACCTCACCACTCTGTTCGGCCCTGTCACACACGGATGGTGAGCCCATACCCAACATGTGCCAGCTAAATGTATTATCGCCATCGACAGGTAACATCCATCATCACTTAAACTCACCATCCTTCCACAGCTCCCCAAAAAGAAACACACTATTCAAGGTCAAAGTCCTAGTGAGAGGGATGCATATTTTAATTTTAATATTTTTGTTAGCGATAAACCACTGAATTTTTATATTTACTTCACCTAGAGCCTCACTTTGTGTCATCCACTGGAAGCATCCAGGGAGCAGTTTCCCAGCTGCTCAATTTCTACAAGTAAAATAGAGGGAAAACAGAAAGAAAAACATCAGTATGTGAAGCAAAATCGACTTGAAAAATGTAAGTAGGAAGATGCATGTTCTGCAATCCCACTGCCACTCCACCAATTTAAAATCCTGTTTACCCCACTGAAGGTGTCACTGTACCCTGGACCATTAGCAATCCTATATATCTTGCAAAAGTCTCTAACTCATCAGCTGGAAGGAGGCTGTAAGACAGCAGCTCCTCCTTCAAGATTCAGTATCTGATAGCACCCATCCTTGGATAATCTTTAGATAGCAGCAGTTCTGGCAGAACCTCAACACACTAAGGACTTCACAAACATTTCTTAACTCATGGTCCTCACCAGGGATTGTTTAAAACCTGACACAAACCCCAGAGGGAAGCATGCAAGAAAGATAAATGCTACTCCATCCCAAAAGGTGGGATTTAAAAACAGCTAAGGAAATTTCAGGGCCAAATCCACATCCACTTGCAACAGATCTTTGAGGCCAAAATCAGTAATGGCCTTTTTGGCACCACAGCCTTTACTTTTTAGGCCCTGACCAAAGGGGTGGGATGCAGAATGTGTGTGTATCTACAGCTCCTATGGGTGCTTGTTGTAAGGTCCACACAGGGATGCCGAAACGTGCTGGAAAGTCTTTCAATGCTCTCTAATACTTCAGTGCAATCATATTCCCTCTCACTTTCAAAACGAACATTTTGTTCAAGAGGTGGAATGGAGATGGCTTTCCCGAACTGCATAATTCGGTGGTTGGGGTGTTTTCTGAGAAGCAGATGCTCCTGCAGGCAGAAGAAAAGGTTGGTTAAATTTTGTCAGTTCTCAGGCAAACGCTGTTTCAAAATCAGATCCTTACCATTTCCTCTTCCAGCCGGTTTTAAAAAGCGAGCAGTAACACCACCGCCTTGTGTTAAAAGCTCACCCCAAGAGAGCGAGTGCAAGGCAGCCAACAAGGGAGTGAGTGTCAGGGAAACCACGGCACCAGCCACCAGCTCAAGCGCTCAAGGGAGCTGAGGGAGGCGAATGCCGATTCTGGGGCGAAACAGAAGCGTGGCAGTAACTGGTAAGCCTGACAAGAGTAAGGCAGGGCTGAACACGTAGAAAGGCATAATTCTGGGCTCTGGGGACCTCTCCAGTCAAACAGGGAAGTTCACAGAGGTTCTGGGCGGTTCTGGGATTAGGCAGGAGTATGTGCACGCACTTTTGAAAAATCTTTATGTTCTGCCTGAATGACCTAACAAAGCACTATATTTTTTACTAAGACCTTAGAAATTTTGAGAGATGAAATCAGAAGGTGCGAACAGAAATTCAATAGAGCATAATATGCAAATTCATGATGGGTAAAAGAGATTTAGGACATGAACCCCAACAGTAGCCTCCCAAATCCTCAATGATCCTAAATGGCCTCACTTCACAGGTCCTACAGTAACCCTACAGTAATCTTGAAGTTAATTCTACACAGTACAGAAAAATATCCAAAGTAAAAATGTTGTGTTCTTTTTAAATACACCCAAAGGTAAGCTGTCAGGGCTCACAGACTCTTTGATTAGTTGAGATTTTTTAAGGAAGAAAATATCAACATCAAAGTTGATATTGTCAAAAATGACAGTACCACAGTACCTGCCATTTGCTTTACCTATTTGTATCTATCAAAACTGTCTTTGGCCACCAGCAAGGGCCTTTAGTCTAACTGTCCATAAGTATTTGGAAACTTCATACAGAATATCCGCTTGTGGGCATCGGTACTTTTATGTGCTGGGAGAATTCAGTCCCTCCATTGCACATGCATACTAGCACCAATGGTCGGAATAAGCCACATGGCCCCTTGTGTTTCCTGAATAGTTTAATTGGAATACCAAATATTCCTATGGCTACCACATGTCTGACTTTCCCTAGCCAGTCACCCTGGGCAGATGAGGGCAGCTCATCCCCGTCAGAGACAGTAATTCTGTTCTGCAGGCAGGCTCCAGATGAGGGGGATTCGGGTTACCCCAGAGCGCGGCACACCACCTCCCACACACGTACCTCTCAATTACAGTCTTGCTTTTGGAAACAAAGGCTTCCAGCGAGGTCAGCTGGGCACCTCCCCGCACCCTCACCTTCTCATTGTTTTTTGCTCAAAACATTATTTTTCTGCTCGGCTGTCAGGGTAGCTGTACCCCTGCCAACCTTATTAGCATCTGCTTCATCTGATCATTAGCATACTTCATTTGCCAATTAGCATATCCTAATTGTTACTGGGCACCTGACAGCGCCCACAGCAAATTGTGCCAGGAAGAAAGCGAGTGTGTCCACCCGCCGGGCTGAGTCCACCGGCGCCGCTGACGGTGCTCCCCGCCTCCACCCTGCCTCTTCCCCTCACCCGCCACGTCAGGCGAGCACGCGTTTCACGGCTGCTTTGCCAACCGACCCCCAGAAAACACCCGCTACTCCACCCCCGACGCAGCTTTTGCGTGCCCAGGCAGGCTCCAGCTGCAGCGTGGGCCATGGAGGCCCGTCCCTGACCTCGGACCTACAGGCTAGGCCACTGTTTCTGCACCGCTGCCGTGGTGTATCTCATCTTCTCGTGTCCTGCAGTCAGCATGGGAACGGTCCTTAGCGAACAGCCAAGCATTTTAAGGTTTGGCCTATATCAGCAATGGCTTCGGTCTTTCTCTAAAACGGCGATGAAAAACATTCCTCTTACAGCATTATAGTAAGGGATCAAACGACTTTCAAAGCACTTCAATATCCTTTTAGGGATAGCACCATAAAAATATAGTGTAACTAATTATGTCTTTGACATTTTAAGCATGAGGATTTTTGTTTATTAATTATAAGACTTAAATGAATTTCAGATTTTTAAATTCTGCAGATGGTGACTAGCACGTTAATATCCAAGTACTTATTAGATTTGCAAGAACATTGACTTTAAGGGAATTTAAACCAGATTTCTTCTATTAATATTACACTGTTGTGCCAACCTCGCAGCAGTTGGTATGTTACGAAGAAAGCATCAGCGGGCTGTGGTAGTCCTCTGCAAAAGTTAAAAAAACCACCGTGGCTACAAACACGATATTGCTCATCTTGGTCTAATATTCCCAACCTTTTCTTGACCCAGGATTCATAATCAACAGAAAGAAAACATGAGGATGGCTCTTGGAGGGGTTTTGTTCCACCTAAGCTAAGATGTCTGCCCTACAGACCTCTATACCGGGAACAGTGGTCATCACCTCCCTTCACGGTCAGTGAAAGGACCATATTTCCATGGTGTAGCTCATTTGAACTATTTCACAGGTCATCTTCTTGAGGATGAGACAAATTGTTCTCAGAAAAGCTGGCCAGCTCAGCTGTAAACCCCAATTCAGCCAGATGAATCCTGCCTCCTGTCTGTTCCTCATAAACTCCATTGATTTACAAAGCCGATACACGGAGGGAGAGAAAGGGAAGAAAAGTAGCTACTTCTGCACATTTGTACGATGAAATACAGGGTCTTGGCAGGAACAGGTGACCAACATCAGGGTGGCGCAGGTGACTGTCCCCCCACTTCTCACCCTCCGGGGCCACCCCTGGCGCGTCGGCGGGGAGGGAAGCAGCGGAGCCCG
>NW_010556648.1:0-13493 GCF_000687285.1 Phaethon lepturus | reverse complement strand
TATCTCTACTCTGATTTGATTTTCAATAAATGAAATTAATTTTTCCAAAAGTGAGACTGTTTTGCCCGTGAGGGTAATGGGTGAGTGATCTCTCCCTGTCCTTGTTTCGACCCACCACCTTTCGTTACCTTCTCTCTCCCCTGCCCGGCTGAGCAGGGCAGTGACAGAGCGGCTCTGGTGGGCACATGGCGTCCAGCCAGGGTCAGCCCGCCATCACAAGTGAAATACATTGAATAGTGATACTTAGCACTTGTAAAGTGCTTTACTGCTCTGGAGGGCTGCACAGACAGTTGTTACTGAAACCTTGTGAAGGCTAAGTTGTTATCTCTGCTTAAAGACAAAATATCAATCCAGCTAAAGAAGTCTGTAGTGCAAATTGCATTGACCAGAAGTGTGTATCAGAGAGGTTTCTTCATACACTTATACTCTTCCCTGGATGTTTGCTGTTGGTCACTGTCAGAAGATACAGAGCAGATGGACCTTTTCTGTGATCCAGTCTAACTGGTTTTGTTTTTTTTTAAGGTAGAAAGATTAAATCAGAACAAAGGGGAGAAAAGCATAAATTAGGAGTCTATAGTTTTGTGAACTTAATTGCATACACAATTTACTGGCTTCTTGAATCTACTTGCAGGCAGTTTGCAGAGCAAATATGAATCATCCAATTAGATGTAATATATACTGAGCAAGTCACCTGAGCTCTGCTTATAGAAAATCAAAGTCTAATTAATAGTCAAAGGGATCTACGATTTGATTTACCTCATCCTAAAGCAAATGTCTACGTAGGTCAGCTAAATATGTCCTAACAGTCTTCTTTATGTTAATTGACTAAGATGAATAACACAGATATAGATGTCTTTATTTTATTAGGTGAATCCCACTCTCTGTCTGGCTCCAGTTACTCATGAAGTTGCCATTTAAATCTGTGACAATATGCCCTTTACTGGCAGTAGTGAAGAACAGTGCTCTAAAGCTGGATGTAGTTATGATGCAAGTACCCAAACTTTATTTTGGGGGGAGGTGGGTGGGTGTTTTTGTTTTACTGTTTCCACCACTAATGAAGACAGGTGGTAGAAGATGAAGATGGGTTTGGGGAGTGACTCTGAGGACTACCACTTCCAGCAGCTGTAGTGAAAGTTACCACCACTCACAGGCTGTCTACTATTTTTTAGCACCGCACCTACTACTTACTGTAGCACAGTTTAGGGCTGTGGAGGGGAATGGGAATTATGCAACTTGTATACTAAATTTGTCTGGCCAAGTATTGTTTGCCACAGTTTTCTGACTGCTCTTTATTAAACTTCTCTAGTCTCATTTTCAACTGCTTGCACCCTTTGACTGTGTACTATGCTGCATCAGAGAATTGCTTTGGTGTCAAACATGCAAAAAGCAGGACGTTCAAAAATATAAACCACATCTGAATCTTTTTCCCCTAAATTGGCTGTCAGAATGTTGCATGGAGGCTGTGTTGGGAACTCGGTGCTGTACGCCCCACGTGCAAAGGGTAGCTTTGAGCTGGGTCTGTTGCTGTTTCTGCTGCCAGATTGCACTGAAAGATCAGGCCTTATGTCATGCACATATTTTGTAGGAGAACATAAGTGGTTTGTACTGGTTTAGATTAAATTACATTCCATCAGTGCTCTAGATTTTATTATCACCAAAAGAAACATTCAATTCACCTGCCATTTAATCTCTCCTCTTCCTCCTCTTCTATCCAAGACTGAGAACAAACGTTGAATGAAATGATTTTAAACCCACACATTTGAGATGTATTAAACTTAATCTTTCTTGTCCTAGGATGTTTGAAGTTGTCTGCTTTGTCAATTATCAACACCCTGGCTTCTGCTGGACTTTATTCAGCACTCTTCTGTTTCATTATAGAAAAGTAAATTAGAATTGTGGGGTTAGCATATATTTTCTCTCTTTTTATGCAGTCTTTCTGAGAAATGTGTTATGTTTTTAAGTATTCAGATTTTTAATCTTCAACTTAAAATTTGTCTTTAGAACACAATTACAAGAAACATTTGCTAATGGTCTCTTCAATAAAATACAGCCTATACCCTAATTACTTTCTCTCGATATCTATCTATTAGATTTCTCATATATTTGTTTACTGCTCAGGAATCATTTTAGCATTCACTTTGTTTTTATTTTTGAAATAACGCATCTAACAGCAGGCAATGTTATTTTTCTTTTTTTTTCATGAGCTTTGTGCATCCACCCACTTCCTTTTTGCCATGATGAATTTCCTTTGTAGTTGATTACAGTGATTTTCTGGTTTGACATCCCTCAGGCTCTGCCTACTAAATCAATATCATCTTTCAGGGAATGTTGTTGTTGTGATGAGCTTTTTTCCCCACATTTAAAGAATACTTTAGAATAAACCCAAGTGAAGATTTTTTATGATGTGTCAATTTACTTGTTCTTCGTATGCCTGTTTCTCAGTCAAATCTAAATCAATTGTTGTCTAAAGGTTTCTCATTTTCTACTCTTATAAATTGCTATGGTCCAATTTTTTATTTCCCAAGCTGGCATTTATCTTCGTCATGTAGCTGTCCACATTTTGAAGTATACAAATACCATAGACCTCTGACGTTCCTTCATTAAATTTATTTAAGGTGTTGACCAGATTACGGAAGTCATCAATTCCCTCTTAGGACACAAAATGCATCTCAAGTTCTGCAGAAGAGGAAAAAAAAAAAAATCTTTGTTTGCTTACTCATCTGGGAAACTACAATCTGTTGCCAAAGCCAGTTATCATGAGCTTTGATTAGAAATCAGCAAAGACAGCTGCTGAAAAACATAGTGAGAAAAATTGTATCCGGTTAGGGAAGAGTTCCTTTGACTTTGGAAGAGCAGAGGGACATCACTGAGGGAATATGAATATGCATTTCTTTTAATATGTAGATGGCTATGGATGTAGATATTCTCACTTGCAGTGTTTGTTGTTATTGTTGTTGTTATTACAGTGTCGCTATCTCTCTTGACTTCTTTATGACCTGAGGGTCCTTTTTTCTTTAAATTTAATTTTAGTCATTTGTGTTGCATCCATATGTGTAGGCTTTTAGTATATCAAATTTTGTAAAATGTGCCCATGAATGCATTTGGCTTTAGCTGAGCGATAGCCAGTTTGCTAGTATAAAATCTTCCCAACAGAAGGAAGGGGGAATTCTCTACTGCTTTAGAAGTGTGTAGCTAATTGCTACACTTCTGAGTGGTTTTCTCCATGCTATTCCATTTATCTCATGGCTTCACCTTCTCAAAACAAACCTTCAACAACAAACTGGTAATTCAGAATTTCAGAAACTATACTGAAAAAGCTCATTCACTATGAAGCTTCTTGACTGCAGGAATTTTGGAAGTTCCCTTAGTTTTGCAGTTTTTTCCAACTTGCTGAAGGGTTTTGTATACAGAGATAATCAGTGTTGTTGAGAAACTGAACCTGAGGATATCAGGTTCAGTTTGAACTGAACTGAGGTTGTTATCTCTGTATAGAACCAGTTCCGATTCCCAGAGCTCTAATGCTCTGCTGCTGTAAACAACTGAGCTGGCGTGGTGTTTTACAGCCACCACAAAAGAGGAGTGTTTTATTGCCCTGACAGCTTTCTCCATTTCTGATGGCCTAACCTCCCAGTGCTAGCTCGGGAATCACAGGGCCATTTGGTGAGCCAGGTCTGCTCACTGACTGTGCAGAAAACTTTCTACCCACGTTAAGTTTCTGCTGACCTAGTGGCATCACTAGTCTCATGAAGAGCCTGGTGATTACCGGAGCTGGAGTTAGGTGAACATGGTGTTAGGTTATGAGCATGGAGGTGGGAGAGGGAAGAAGTGGTCATAGAAGGGGCATGACCGGGTAATTCTGAACACTTGGATTGCATCACCCTTTTTTGTCAACCGGCAGCCTAGTGTGAATTCATGTCATGCTGTACCTTTCCCACTTCAACACAGAATGATGTAAGGAGCTTCAAAGTTGGGAGTCAGACCTGGCTTCTTTCCGTTGTATTTCAATGATATTTGTATTTATTTTTTATGTTAGTAGCTGGCCATTAAGTAAAATACAAGGTAATACTGTTTCAAATGCTGTAAATTTCTCATGTGTTACAGGTTTTATAGGTTTTTGATAGGATTTTCATTCTCTGTAATTTCTGTAATTGACAAAATAGCCATTCGATAAGGCTTGCTTCAGCATGTCATTTTAAGAAGTCCATACTTAGGGCAACATTTTCCAGTTTATATACTTAAATTTGGTCTGCCATCCATTTTCTGTAATCCAGTAAGACTTACTTTCAGTGCCCTAATATCCATGATTTTGAAACATATATTTGGGGTTTTCTGTATTGAATTAACCTATTTTGATTTTGATGCCTAAGAGGAGGTCTCAGCATTGGAAAATGCTGACCGTATGGTATGCAAATGTTGCTAGACCAAGATTAATAGACATGGGCATGTGTTTGTCCTAGGAAGCAATAGCAGGTGTCTTCAGCATTTGTGAAAGTGGGTGACCTGAAGAGAAAATGAAGATAGCATGAGAAGAAATACTGTAGTAACTAATCACAAATCTTCTTCTGATGTCACAAGTACCTGGTACAGTGTGACAGCAGTAAAATGAAAATATGAGGATCAGTTTTGACAGAATGACTAGAAGAAAACTGTGAGAAGGATAAAGAGGGTGCTTCATACTTCAGACCAAGAAGCAATGTCAGTGACCCCAATGGGAGAAGATATAAAGGGAAGCTTTTGGATGCCTGAAGCTGAGTTGCGCAGGCAGAGCAGGTGCTTTTAGTTCCTCAGCAGGCTTCTGCTCAGGATTGGCAGTGTCCATGGTATAGATGAAAAAAAACAATACTAAGTGGATGTAGTTGACATGTTTTTCTTCTTTTATTGTAATTGCTCAATGTCCTTTTCTCTTCTGTTCAAAGCGATGTTGTTTAGAGCTGAGCATCAGTGGCTCAAATTCCATTTTTAATTTGAAAGCAATGGTATTAAGTTACCTGGCAAGAATTCAGCAGCCAGAGTCTTGACACTTACAATAGTTTCTTTTACAGCATTAGACAGATTTCTTTTTCATTTCTAGTGGTTGAAACAATTAAGCACACTCCTTGCATTGACAGAAAAAACAGTGACTATAGAGACTCTTTAAGTAACTCTTAGTCTCTTTCACAGTATCCTTTAGTTTTGTGTTTGGGAAGTTATGATCCACTTTATAAAGAAACATTTTTTCCAAAAATTGTAATAATTTCTTGTAAAAGTGTATTTCTATTCCAATTAATTTGTGCTCTGCCTTGTGATATCATTAGTAAGAGCAAACAGAAAATACTTTTCTTGTATGGTAGAATGGTACATGGGACGCTACAACACAACCATGAATGCAATTCCAATGTATTTTGAAGGTGAGTCTCACCACAGAATCAGCTACAACTATGAGTCAGGGGGCCCCTCTCTCCAGATAATGTTTGTCAAAAAATGCCAAGAGCTTTTGGAGGGGAAAAGATGCTGAGAAATGGAGTAGTGTATGTACCACACTGGGCCCCCACATCCTGCCACCTGAACGTCCTCGAGTTCAGGGAATGCTCAATGAGAGCTGAATTAGCCTTTTTTGACTGCCTTTACCTAGACGTTACTACTGTTTGATCTTTGATTTAACATGCATATTGGAGAAGCACCATATAGATCAGGCCCCACTGTGCTGGGTGTAACTGTATAGCAAAATAACTAATCTTGACTCCTTGCTACCTATAGTTACAGTACAGATGCTGCCAATGGATGAGACAAGCAGAAGCAAGAGTAGAGCCGGAATAAGAAAGATGGAAAAATATCAGGTAGTTACAATTTTTAGCAAAGTTCACTTAACAGAAGATTATAACAGCATATTTTTTACTGAAATATGTGTGTATATAAATAGGGATTATATGTATTTTGTAATTACGGGGTATGATTATGTGATGCATTTTGTTCCTTACAAGGACATATTAGGCGTTAGATAATTATACAGCAATGATACGAAATCTGGCATTAAAATTAGTGCTTTGAGATTTATACCTTTTTTTAAAAAAGGCCTTAAACAGCAAGGCCTTCAGATATGTGCAGTGCTTACTGACTTATTAGGCATTAAGATGTTATTGTGCCCCTTCCTGAATCTGCTCATTTTAAAAACTTAACCCTTTAAAATATTCTGTTCAGCTCATTACTGTAGCAAGCTGTGACACTTAAACAAAACAAAGATAACATTCTCATACAAAGAACGGATCACAGAAAATGCTTTCTTTCATCCTCACTTCTGACCATCTGTTTAAAAAAGTCACAGGAAGCCAGTCTGTAATCTGTAGTTAAGAGTTTAAAATCAGGTGCATTTTTTGTGACACATATGTGTGGAGTGCTGTAATAGTTTGTATTAGCTTTAAAGGTTGGGTGATTCGACCTTGACATCTGTCAGATACACCCAGTCCTCTCACAAAAAAAAGGGGGTTTTTCCTGTTTGAAGCTCATATATGTGTATATGATTTCACATCCCTTAAAAGCACCTTCGCCTGGTGTACTATGTATTTTAACTGCTGTTCTCTTAAACGATTCATATATAATTTAGTGTTATTTTCCTATGTGATCAAACTGTTACATATAATGTATATGCATATTCTTTTCTTTTAGAATAATTTTGGTCTGAGAAGTAGTATTTTCACACTGATTCCTCAATGCCTTCAGCAGATATTCTTCAAACCTAGAGTGATGCTTTAACTGGTAGCTTCTAGATGGAGGTTGAGCAGATCTCATGCAAAAATTTCACATGAAAACCTGAAGCATACAGCAAAGAGGAGAGAAAATTATTATGCAAAACTAGGCTGCAATACCTATATAAAAAAAAAGTGAGAGGCTTGTGTTAGTTTCTGTGACAGATGAATGTTGTCTCTGCAGCACCATTCTCCATAGTGTCATCACTAGGGTAACTTTAACCAACCTAACATTAAATGCCTCAAATAATGCAATATCCATTCTCATCCTAGGAAAATTTTTCCATTAAAACACAGGTGAACCACCTGATTTTTTGCTAAAGGTGACTGTATCTGGCTTGTATTATAAGTCTGTGTAAATACCTGCAAAGCTGCACCAAGCCCAGTAAAGTTATTTGTGGCTTCAGTAGTTAGACCTGTACATTCTGTTCAGTTTAGCTTTTTACTATTTGGGGAGCATTGTTTACAACTTGCTTTGTAGAGACAGAGGGAGAAGGAAAGATGTCTGTAAATACTCTAAGCATATTCCAGACAGTCTGAAGACAGTGTCTTGACCCTAGAGAATGTTCACTTAAAATCTCTATATTTTAATTGTTTCTTCAACCACTTCTATTTGAAGAATACTTGGTTTCTCTGATTTAGGTGTTTGTTTAAATTTTAATGATGGACTGAAGTGACTCAGAAATCATCAGGTAGTTGTTGGGTTTTTTTATACACAATCATAGATAAAATAAATACATTAAATCTTAGGACAAATCTAAGAAATTTCAAGAAGCAAATGTGTTAAAAGAAAGAAACTGATTCAACAGTGCTGTGATTTAGATATCACCAGTGGGAGGCGGCATGCTTAATAGCGTATAGAAGCATAAGGATTGTATTGTCAGTGGTAGTATTTGAAGTGTATTTTTCCTTTCTAAATTTGAAGTCCATAGCTATAGCAACAAATAAATATAGCAGTTACATTTACAGCACAGTTATTGTGTTTTACATTTGCTATAAAAGGTATGTTTGAAAATAATTCTCAGAAGATAGATTATAGAAGTTTTACATTAAGGTTAGCTTCCTAATAGGTCCTCCGAGTGAGAATGTGCAGCTTTTGCCATTCACTGAAATGAACAGCTAAGTTCTCTAGACCTGGCATTAATGCTATGAATGGCATTAGGAATTAGATTTTCAAAGTATGCATGTGATTGATTGTATTTGAAAATACTCTGTCCTTTTTTTATATCAATTACCTCAGGAATTCCACGGTTAGCTACAGTTTGCCACAGTTATAAAGCAGGAGCTCCTATTTATTGGTCAAGTACTATTTTTATGTTTGAACAAAACACCTATTGTTTTGCTTTGCTTATCAACAAGCAGTACTGTTTTCAGCTAAGGTTACATTTAATAATTAGGTTTTCTAGGGCCAAGAAGTCAACTATATCTTTAATGAGTTCAGTGACATCACCAGGGCTGCTTATGCTCCTTAGCAATAGTCTGCTTTGTGTGAGCAGATCACATTAGCTTTAAGAGGAGTAGCGCAGATGCCAAGGTCAGGGCATTGGTAAGTAAGAGATCTTTGAGTAAAATAAAGACCTAAAGCTAAAACTATCCAAGGCAAGGGAACAATGAGCTGCTGTTTAGCAGTATGGTAGCAGCTTTCTTAAGAAGTGACTTTTTTTCATGTTTAAGTGTTTCCAATGTATCCTCTCCCTGTGAAAGTTGGGTGAGGAGCAAGGAGGATCCTGAACATCAAGGGCGAGGAGTGGTAAAAAGAAAAAAAATATGCTGATGCCATGGCAGTACATTTTTCATGTTTGAGCCATCTAAACATGGTGGCACCTTTAATCTATAAAGTGACTGTCGTAATTAATTGGAAATTTGCAGGAGGAGAATTGAGGGTAGATTATTTTTTTTTTAATACCTGGTTGAGAAGGCCTGCTTTTTGCAGTTGATCTGTGGTTTGGCATTGGTATACAGAAGTAAAATACAAAACCACTATTGCTTATCTCTGCTCGAAAGATGAAATTGGCAGATTCTCACCAATTCCTACTTCAGAATATTCCTTTAAGTTATGTACAGAGGAAGAAGAGGACCTGCTTCTTGCCCTGAGTCAGAGAGAAGACCAGGAGAGGACAGAATTAGTACAAAGAAAAGGGAAAGGAAAGAAATAAAACAAGTCACTTATTGAAGAGAGTCAGAGCCAGTAATGGATATTACAGCAGGTAGAGAAGATAGGAGAAAATGCTGACGGAAAAATATTTAGAACTGGAAATAGCCGTCAACCAAAACCATAGAGAGAAGTAGTGGAATAACACACAGACATTTGTATGAGATTTAAAAATTGCGCATCCCATCAGGCTGACTAGCATTCATCCATGTGTTGTGTACTGTTGGAAATGTTAATTTTTTTCATGCCACTTGTCAGCTTGCTCCCATAGATTCAAAATGCAGCCTCTACTGGTTGTGTTAGAACTAGCTGAGGAATAAACGTGCCCAATTACTGAAGTATGTCAGACAAAAAAGATTCCATACATAGAATGAGTGGAAGGGAAAGATTACTTTTCCCTCAAGAGGGTTGGCAACAATAACTGTATAAAGTCAACCGCATGCATGTATTCGAAGTGATTTGAAAACTTAAAACATCATATCACATTTTTTATGTGATGGCTTTATCTCATCACTAGGGCAAGGTACCTTTACTGCTGGGACGTAGAGCTATGAAAGCACTTAAACCCACAGCAAGACCTACCAGCTTGGAAGCTCCTTAATGACTAATGCCTAAAAAACAAGGTCCCTAAACTGGGGAGGATGCTTCGTGTTTAATTTAGGATTCCTCGGGTGCCCTAAGCTCTGCTTCTGTGCGTGACCAAAACCAAGCTAATCCAAGTAGCTTGACATTTCTCTGCCTACTCCCATCTGTCTGCACGGAGCACAGCGAGCATGTACTGACTCAGCTGGAGGCATTGCACAATGTGTCGTGGTGGCTGCTGAAAGAAAGAGGAGCCAAACTCATCATCTAACACCAAAATGGGTAAGGCAGCTTTTAGCAAATGAAAGGTGGGAATTCACTTCTCACCTTTTTGTGCCGCATTTCTCCCTTTGTCACAACTATGCCACTGTAGAGCAAAAAAATTCCCTGGACCAGAGGAAGAGTCTATGAATCTTTCCCAGAAGGTCATGGCATCTTACTGAGGATTTCTGGCTGTTATGCCCTTGTCTTTCTTTATTCTGTCCAGTGACTCTTTTAATGCATATTGTATAAACAGATCTCCGAATCGTTTAAACTATATCTTTTATGATACAAGTCCCAATTCTACAAAGCAATGGGGTGGCAGAATGGAAATTATTTCTTCTATCATGTAATGTCATACTCACTTTTTCAGATGCTGCTGCCTTGTATATTTAGAGAAACAGCTGCTTTCTAGGGAATGGATTGGAGGGCTGAGGAGGAAAGTATTTTCCTCAAAGCAGGTTTATAGGAGCTACTTTGCTGTGATTGATTGTGGGAGTCTAACTGCCTGAACACCAAAACAAAGGCAGGAAGAAAAAGGTGGGGGAAAAGGAAGACAAACTGAGATCTGAGAAAACAAATTGTTCAATAAATACAGGCCAAAAGAGGTCCTTCATTCCATTATGTGGCTTGCTCAGGTTTCCATGAGAAAATCTTGCCACATCGCTTTCCAGTAGGAAATGGCAATACAGATTTTCATGCTGCAGGGAGAAGTGAGAGTGCTAGATAAGAACAGCACAAATGCCGACAAGTTGCTGTCTTCTGGCTCAGAGCTTTGATTGTCCCAGTCGCTGTCTTCAGCCACTGCTCACAGGTTAGTCCCCTCTGTCCCTCAAAGAAGCTCATGCTTCCCATGCAAAGTTTGCCATTAGTGCTTTCAGAATCACAGAATCACAGAAACACTAGGTTGGAAAGGACCTTCAAGATCATCAAGTCCAACCATTAATCCAGCGCCACCATGTCCCCTAGACCATGTCCTGAAGCGCCACATCCACACGTTTCTTGAACACTTCCAGAGATGGCGACTCCACCACCTCCCTGGGCAGCCTGTTCCAATGCCTGACCACCCTCTCAGTGAAGAAATTTTTCCTAATATCCAATCTAAACCTCCCCTGGCGCAACTTGAAGCCATTTCCTCTTGTCCTATCGCTAGTTACTTGGGAGAAGAGGCCAACACCTCTTTCCACTCATGCCGAGATGATGCTTTTCTTCCGTATGAAACATAAAATGCAACCAGTACCTTAAGTCCTAAATAAAGGAAAACAAGCATCTTTGAGACCTTCTCCTCATGAAGAAGTCTCTCTTGATTAGCATTTTGATGACCCGAATATGGTAACTCAGGTAGTCGCTTCAGTCATTCTCCATGAGCTCTTGGGATGCTTTCCTGAAGCTTGCCATGCATGAAGGTTTTCCTGCGTGGCATCCCTTCCAGCCAGCCAGAGCTCTCTATGCTCTGTCACTGACCATGTTCCTGAGGGAAGCACTGTCAACATCACATGCCGTGGGATTAGGGAGGAGCTCTTAGTGTGCTTTTGGCTCTTAATGTAGTATCCCGAATACTCGGTTTAGATCTGTAATGATCGGCTCACAGGACACCCTGTTGATGCTGTTGTATTCAAATAATATGTCAATGGGATAAATGAAGAGCTGGCCCAGCAGACAGTGCTGCTATTTAATGAGAGCTCAGTGCTTCTCTGTAACTTCGTATCTATGTAATGAACGTGTTATCAGGCATTGATATGTTATCAGATGTTAAATAGTGTAGTATTAGCACCATAGGCTTTCTTCAGGGCCTGCTCATGACTCAGGCTGATGTTTTAATTCCTATCCAGGAATTCCACTGCTAGAGAAACAAACCTCTTACCACTGTGGCATATGTGCACTAACTTTGTGCCAACCTAGCAGACCGTAAATGTGCATCAGCTACAAAGTCCAATGAAAACTGAAGTGCAACAGTTTGCTTCATTTACTCTGTTTTGGAGTATGAGGAGCTCGGATCTTGAAAACTTAGTGATGGATCATCCTATACTCTGCTGCTGAAAAGCAGCATTAAGAAAGTTGTTGTTTGCCAACTTTTCAGAAATATGCTGTCAAATAAACCCATATCTTAGATAAGATAGGCATTGCATTAAAAACCTCACAAAAATGTAAATTAGCATTTGGCTTCCTTCTAGATAGAGTTCATTCCTTGAAGGTATATCTTTTCCTTCAGAAGTATTCACTATAGGATTTTATTAGACCCCTTGATCATGGTTTACCGCATGTCTTCCCTTTATGTTTCCAGCCACCCAGATAGTGTCGGATCTCTGGTGAATGATCTGGTGCTGAGTTTGATGGATAATCTCAACAAACCTGTGAACTGTAGGGACTTTTGCTGGGAGAAGTTCAAATTTGTCCAGACTATGTGTCACGACACTTTATGCCTGCATGTAATGCACCAAATGCAATTATGCAATGGAGGAGAGTATCAAAGATATTCTGAAGGTTGAAAATGAGTTTTATGAGTGAGAATCATCCTTTTTGCTTCCAAAGATGAAAGTGCTCAATTTTCTCACACATAAAAAAAAAAAGACTGTCAGATGTTTTAAATGTAAAAACTGCATAATGTGGCTTCTTGTCATATCTGTGGTTCCCTTGTGGATGAAAATTTTAATCAGATGGTTTTGTACTTTAAAGATTTTTCATTTGATTTACAACTTGTAGGAGTGGAGTAGCAGTAAGCAATCAGGGAGAATGCTATGACGAGGACAAAAGGAAGGTGAAACACAGCGTTAATAATTTAGTTTCAATAACCTTAAAAGGTTTACCAGTCACTTTTAACCTTGTATCAGAAAAGAGAAAAACACAAAAAGCAAGCTACTGCAGTGAATCATAAAAACGTTTCTTTTAATTTGTTACTCATTTATCTAAGTCCAGATAGAAAGCAACTGTTGTATTTGTAAAACAAAAGGGTCAAAAAGACAACTACCCATCAATTTGACTCAGTCCTTTTGGAAGGACTACTTGCAGTTTCTCCTGGGTCAGTAAAGTCATGAAGTAATGGCAATTGTAGCTGTGAAAATGTAGAAGTATTATTAGTATTTCAGACTAGCCAAAGCAACATTTTAAGCATGCAACGGGGTTTTCAGAAGTGCTTAAGCAGGTTAGGCATCTAGAAGTTATTGATCTCAGTGGGAATTAGATACCAACTCAAAGCCTCACACAGTTTAAAAAAACTGGTAAGCACCTATGTTTTGGTTTCTTGCCTGCTGGCTTGCAGGATCCGAATCTCTATCTGGTCTTCTATAAGCCAGTGTAACACAAAAAGTCACATCTTCAAGATGGTGATGTAGGAGTTTTAAAAAAGGAGTCTACTTCTGGTTTTTGTTAGGAAGGACCAGGACATCATAAAAATTCATCTGGTGTTTGTATACATAGCTCCTCAGCTGAACAGTTGTGCTTCCATATTTTGAACAGGTACACTTTAAATTTTGCCACAAATGAGCTACACGTATTTCAATGTTTGGCACAATACGGTTGAAACTGTCTTTGTAACTCTCTGTCTTCATGGTATTAGGCAGTTTGTACAACACTGTTGAAACTGTGTTTTCCTAAGGAAAGGAATTAAATGCCTGAGATTTGAGGTAGGGAACCCAACCTTTGGGATCTGCTACAATCTAGTTTCATAAAAATGTTCTAACACCTAAATGTTCAGATACCTAGGCTATATAATGGATTATGGAGTATTTTTGTATGCATGTGCCAAATATGGCAGAATAATAATAATAATAATAATA
>NW_010556647.1:0-13964 GCF_000687285.1 Phaethon lepturus | reverse complement strand
TTTCCAACCTTAATGATTCTGTGATACTGTAATGATAATTGATTTCTGTAGACAAAGACTGTATTCTCTAAAGAAGTTGCTCCCAGTTGTGAGTGCTGAGTATTTCTGATATGTGCACCTTCAATTTAACTTTATACAATAAATCTGAATAAATGTGTGTGAACATGGGGTCTTTCAAAGCACTCATAATTGTCCTGACTCTGCTGGCACTGCTGTCAATAGAGGACTCCCTGTGGAGTTCAGATAGCTAATACAGGCCAATGCTAAGTGCTTCTGAAAATTCCAGGCTTATAATCCATTTATTTGAATGAATCCATTTCCTTTGAAAATGGAAAACTAAACAGGAATTTTAAGGCATAATGCTACTGTCATCACATATGTTGCACACTTACCTAACATCTTCCAGCCCAAACAGTATAAATATGCTCAGGCTATACATGGAGCACCTGGATACCCTGATGAACAAATGAATGCATCAGCGAATTCTGCTTGGCAGAATTGGTAGGCAACTGGTAGGCAACTCTGGCACACATCAGTTGCTGAGTTCCTGAACAGTTGCTGCAATTGAGCCTTTAAGCAAGAACATCAAGATGAATCCCCATTCTTAGCTATTATCTCATGAGGAGTTTTATATCCATGCAAAGAGGCTTGGATGTCACTTTTTGAACACTTATCTGACAGATCCCCAACACTGTTTACCTACTTTTGCAGAATAAAGGCATAAATTGGCCCTGCCAGGATAGGTAGCCGTGGATTTTGGGGGACAAGTAAACAGTCAACCCCAGACCTGGTAAGGCACAAATTTTCCTTTCTGAACAGCGGAAGAAATTTGAGATTTTATATGCATGTAAGTATAGGGAATTGTTATAATTGTGCCCTCATAACCTCTTATTCTTAGCAGAAAAGTACAGCAATAAGTATAATGCAGATTAACAAAGCAGATATGAACGAAACTACACATCAGGGGAGCAACGACAGTAGTACTGACTGCATAAAAACATGTCATACCTCCATATTATATGCCACAGGCATTGCCCTACATCTGTTTTACCATGCAGTGCATAGGCTCCTGAATTCAAGAAACAGCTGGGGAAAAAAGCTGCCAAAGCAAGAGTTATCTGTGAGAGGAAAGGGAGAGAAGGTTGCCGGTGGATAGCTGCAGGTGTTTGCCTAAAAATGGAGGAGGTGCACAAGGCAAAGATCAGGAAAGGAGAGAGAATCACATGCTACAACCTACCACAGTAGAGGGGCAAGCAAAAATTGACCTAAAACGTGGAAAAGAGAAATACATTTGGTGAGGGGAAAATAACTGCCAGCTGGAGACTTTCAGAGTGAGTTTTAAATATTGCTGAGACCACATTGCTTGGAAGTTAACTGAATCTTCTGGGCATAAAATTTCATTTAGCACATTGCATTAAAGTGCTGCAGCTGTCTGCAAGGGTGGCGAAGTTTCTTACACAGGCTTGTGTATTACACCCATCGTTGTGATATCTGACAAGTTTCTGCATAAGGTAATCTGACATGCATCTCTCACGTTATTCCTCCTTCCAGTGGGGCAATTGTGTGTGCATTATTAATTGCTAAATTTTATATTCTCTTGGCTTTTATTTCTTTTGTACTTCACTTATTAGATCAGGAGCAAATTTAGAAATAGCAAGGAAGTAAAATTTTTCCTCCACAAAAGTCTTAACCAAAAGCAATTTATTTTGTTTTCATACACAATTGCAGTTGAAACATGTGAGGCTTTTACCATAAATCTGATGTATTTTGATTAAAAATATAATTAATTCAAGTTTTCATTTAACTGAAAAGTTATTTTTTCCATAGAAAAAAAAACCCCAACCCTCACAAAATTCCTTAACCAAATTGAAAAAAAAATTAGTTTCTTACTATAATACAGATCTAACACAGCACTTGTCACCCTGAAGGAGCTCTAACATAGAAATCAGGCATTACTGGGAAGCAGCCTGGGAAATCTTTAACAGCATACAAAAGGCAGTGGATGGGTTCAGTTCAGAAATATAATCTTTCAAGTGATATAAAAGAGGATATTTAAATATAAGAATATTACTTAAGTTGGAAGCTCAACCTTGGCACAGGCTTGTTACTTGACTGAAGGTGAATTCTAATTGTTTAACACTCCAAAATCCTTTTCCTGTATCTAAGTAATTGGCAAGTAGGTGCAAACATGAGCAGTAATAGGGTTATTCCCCTGTTATTTAGAAATTTCCCAAGTCTTGGTAATTTGTGCCTTTAAATATGTATCAGAAGGTCAAATATCAATGAAATGCCTTTGAGAGAGAATGATTGAAAAAACAAAACCTGTCTGGATCTGTATTGTAAATGCATGATAAAACATTGATAGATATTTTATTAGGGTTTTGTGGGGTTTTTTACCTTTTTTTTTGTAACTGCTGTAATATGTTAAAAATTTTAGTTGGGAAGTTTTCAGAGGCCTCTTAATTCAGTGCTCTGTTTATCCATGGCTTCTGTGTGCAGCTGCAGAGCATTATTATGTCAAATGTATTAAAATGAGGCACTGCTTTAGTTAGAGGGACTCTGCAGGAACTGATGAAAGCAATCTCTTGAAAAAGAGGAAAATATGCTTATCCAGAGCTCTTAAAAGGAACACTTTGACAACATACCAAGCAATTTAGAAACCCAAATGAAAACCCATGAAGTCCATACCAGGTGATCTGTTGGGATCATTCAGCACAGCTTGGCCTTGAGGAGAAGGAGCTGTGGGAAACAGCTAAGAAGAAGTAAGAAAAACAGGATGGAACCCGGACCACATAGCAGTAACCGCAAGTAGGAGGAGTATGATAATGTAATCTTTAGAGCTAAGCCAATGATTGTAAGACAAGTATGCATAAGGTAGAACTCAGTGTATAAGTATGTGTAGGGTTTTGCAATAAAGTTGAAGCTTGCTTTATCACTCACATTGAGTGGACTGCTTGTCTTCCCTCGCTCGTCGCAGTAATCCCTCTGTAATAGCATAACTCAGTACTCTCTTCTCATTCAGGATGTATTAACATGTGTTTATTCTTAGGTCTGACTTTAGGCCCTGCTGATTTCACTGGGAGTTAAATCCATACCTAAGGTAACAGCAAATAATACAAAAGTCATTGTGAGACGCAGCAGATGTGGAAGAGCAAAGGTTTTTTACAAGGGTATATGCAATAAGTATGCCTCTTGGGCTTGAAAATATTATCCTTACACTATAGGAAACCTGAACCTTCACAGATACATAGGCACCTTGGTCGTAGTGATGTCACTGGGAATTAGACATTTAAATACCTTTCAAGAACAAGGACAACACAATGCAAAGGTATTTAGGCAGCTCATGGTGTATATCATGTTGCCTAGTAGGTTTTCTAAACTTAGTAATGTACGTAGTTTCAACTGGTTTTAAAAAAAATATATCGCATTTCAATGTCACATTCCTTATAGCGTTGATAATGTTGTTGCATTATGAATGCTTTCTTGTTGAAAGTGTCCCATTCAAATAAATATCCTATGACTTGTATAATGACATGCTGCGCATCTGTTCACTGTAGCTTCAGTTGGATTAATGGAATGTGAGACAGTATGCAGTACTGTGATTTTCTTTTTCTCATAACTGTTGATTTGCAAAAGCTAAACAATATAACCCTGAATGAAACCACATTAAAATAGGCTATGTAATGGGTGTAATATAAATAATGTGACAAGATGAGACAATACTTTGCCATTTCAACAATTTGGAAACAATTTCAATAGAAGAGTAGCATGTTGCCAACCACACCATCTATTTTCCTTTATTTATTTATTTATTTTAGATCAGGTATAGGCTTACAATTATGGAGATACTGTTCTGTTTCCAGAAAGCAAAGCCACACAGGCAACAGAGCTTGTCTTGATTCAAGGAGTTTATCACCTCAGGAATCTGAAACTGGTTAGCATTCTCCTTGCAAGCGTGTTTTAAAACCTGTGGAAACATATTACACTTAACTTTTGGAAACCTGATGGAATAGGAGGAATATAAAATGTAACAGATCTTATAAAAATAACTCCAGTAACAAAAAGCAAAAATCAGCTTGCCAAGCAAGTCATCTATGCAGGCCTTCTAACTTTCAGTTAACGTCTTGTGACCCCAGCTGAAAGATGCTGAAACAGACTGATTTACTATGACAGTCTCTCATATACACCCTAAGTGACATGGAGTGGCATAGGAAAGATCCACATCCAGATGTTTCTTCCCTGCTGAGTTAATTTTCCTCTTACAGCATTATCTGTCTTGAAATGCCCCACAGACATTTTCCATCCCAGAGGAATGGGACAGAAAGGTCCCCTTCCCTGCTGTGAGAGGACATTTAGCACATATGATCTGTCAAGGTCTTTGCTCAATTTTCAACATGGAAGGACAGAGGACTGCTTTCTGCTGGGTCCCTTTCTGCCTGTCAGTCACGTGGGCAGTTAGGTCTTGCCAAGACAACATTCTGTGAGTGGGACTGCAACTGAGTTTCCTTGAAGTGAAGATATTCTGTGAACACTGCGAAGGTGTCAAATGACAAAGGGTTCTTTGGATACTGGATGATAAAATGGCAACAGACTAAGGACCAAGTCTGACCAACTTTATTATAATAATATAAGTTGACAATCAGTCAGCATAATTCAGTTCCTAAATGGAACGCAAGCAATCTAAGCATGAGAGAAAGGGAAAAGGGGAAAGCTCACTTGCTGTATAGGCTAGGTACAGCACTGTTAACAATGAATCTTACCCAATGATGAGCAACAGTCAAGGTAATTGTTGACCTCCCATATTCTCTGTCATGACTTAAGGACATCTCCTTCTCTGGGCAACACCTCTGGACCAGCCAATGAGAACTACTGTTGGGGTGCCTTATTTATGGGATTGTACCTTCTCTGTTCAATTTTATTACTGACAGGTTGACATAGACACATCCTTTACACACAAAGCTGACGTCTCAAAAACATTGGTGATCTGCAACTAGTTATATGCGGTTGATCACAGGTTTCTTTGTGTGAGCTGGTCCATGCAGCTATGCAAGCAGTGCAAATACATTATTTAAGCTTTTTCCATTGTCCCATCCCATACCTGAGGTCAGAAGCATCTCACCACAGAAGCGCATAGGAAAAGTGTTGTCTCATACTTAAAAACATTGCAGCTGTCCCAAAATCATTGCCTCCATTTTGAGTGGACAAAAAAACAGTCTTGACATTTTGACAAAAACAAAACCTAGGCTCTCCCATGCTTTTCACAAAATTTCAAAGTACAGTTCAAAATACCCAGCAACCATGTAGTTATATGGGACAGATCCATCATTTAATGTGAGTCATATGAAGAATGCACCCCAGCCACCAAACTACATAAGCAGTTTTGCCAATTAGTCCTTTTCCACTTGATGTAAAGATTGACTGAGCCACCAGGGAAGCAAACATATCCCTGTGGGCTCTGAGAGGGCCACCTCCCTGAGATAAGGAAGAGACCTCAGAAGAGCAGTGTTTTGAACTTCCCACAGCCCACTCAAATAGGCTAACCAACAGGATATAGCCCAGATCTTTTCACTGACAGGGACATGTGTGGAGAGTGAGTTGTTTTTTCTTGTCATTTTTCTCAAAGAGAGTAATTTTCTATAGAAAATTTGAAGTGTTAATGAAATGCTTAGGAAGTCCTTTGCCCTGTGGTATCCTCCTTCCAGCTGCTGCAAGGGAGAGAGTGGCTCTATACCTCTTTTCCTTACTATGTATAGTTTTGTTAATTGTTAGGGCCTTTTAGAACTTGTCTGTTCTTTTAGTTGAACTACAAGGGCTGGAGCAGGGATGAGTATCTCTTCTACTCAAAAAAGTTTGGTTATATTTTTAGATGTTTGTTTAGTGACCTACACACCCTGTTGCATTTTTTTTGTTCTTCTTAAACTCTAACTCTGGCTTGATATTTCTCTTGTGTTTTATGTTTTTGAATCAGACCACACAATGATGTCTGTCTAATTTATATCAACATTTATAGCTTCTTTTATTTTTTTAAATAAATTTGCAACATAAATTTATGGATAAACTATGGCAGCAGAACAGTAGCAGTAGTGAAGGCCACAATTGATTAAAATCCCAAACTAGACATTCTCAGGCATTTATGCTCAGAAGCTGTACCAGTTTCTTCATCATCCTTCTGAATGCTGGTGTGAGTGGGCTGAGATGTTTCTACTGCAGAGCCAAACATTGTAGCCCGATGAGACATTAAACCAGATGGACAGTGTGAAAGCCTGGTTGAACATATCAAGATCTGGACATCAAGACCAATGTGTTAGCAGAGTTAGCTACCTATTTTAAAGGATATCTGTGGGCTTCTTCTGAGGGCCCAGCTGAAAGGTTCTGAAAAAGGGTGGTTTACTAAGACAGTCAACATCATGCTGCTTTTGTTGTTCAGGACAAAGTCCTGTAATAAAGAAAACATTGTTTTAATTTTGAACTTTAGGCAATTTCACTCAGCTTTCTTTAATCTCTCAGGGTTGTTGCATGACCTGGCAAAATTATTTTTTGTGTGCAAATGTCTAAACTCTTGCAGATCATCTGAAAAAAAAAAATCTGGGTATCTAGTCTTATTCTTTTCTGTGTAACAGTGTTATATCTGAGTGTACATATTATACCTTGAGGAAACAGCAGGGAGAGACAGCATTGCCAGTTAGCAGGTGTCTAGCTTTTACAGACAAGCACCTGGCTTCCAGTGAGTTTTGGTACATGTATATTACATTTCTAGATATTTGGTGTCTTTAGGAAGAAGTCACATGGATCTTACATGTTTTCCTGATTACAGTCAAAATCTGAGCAAAGTGCCACAGTGTCCTATTGTCTCCTGCTTCCTTCCTCAGCAGCTCCTGAGAGCTATAAATGTGAAGGTTACCCTAACAGGCAATCTGGTATCTGCTGTCCCTGAAGTTCAAAGGCAGGCAGAATTTCCCATGGCTTCATGCATCCAGATGCCTCTCTGCAAGCCCCTACCCACAGTTTAAGGGTTAAAGCCCCTTATATTTTTGACCTAATTTCATGTGGGCACAAAAGTTTTACTTGTCAGTATAAATAACTCAACCCTCTTAAAATCCTGTTAAACTCAATGTTTTCCTGTGGCATTGAATTCCATGGGTTGATAATGTGCTACTTTAAGAAACTTTCCCTTCTGTTCATTTCACATTTTCTGCCTGCCAATTTTATCAACTTTTCTCTTTTGATTGTGTTATGGGACTGAGACTGGCTGTGAAGGAATACCAGATCTCTTTCCCCTAAACCATTCATTATTTTAGGTGGTCCTTCTTACACTCCTGCTTTCTAAACTAAATAGCCTTGGTTATTTTAATCGTTCTCAATATTTATTCTCTCTTCCACTCTCCTATCCCCTGTCCATGTAAAGCTTTAAGGCACACTGAAGCCTTACACAGACTACCCTGTATACAGCATCAGAGGGAAAATATGTGTCACCAAATTATAAAATCCTAGTCCTATGCCAATATTTCCTTTAGAAATCCTTATAATTTTATTTTTTTGCCTAATCATTTCCTTGTTCTAAACTCCCAGCAACACATCAGCCTGTTAACAATGAATGCTAGATCCTATCCCTGAAATACTCTAGGTAACTTAAATCTCTGTGTAATTTATATCCCAGCAGCATAACTTCACATTTATCTAATTTAAATTATAGCTGCCACCTAACTGCACTGCTGATAGGTTTGTTCAGTCCTGTTTGAGCTCAGATACCAGCTAGTCTAGTTGCTTTCCTTTTGTCAACATTAAATAAACAGTGCCTTTCTTTAGTCCTTAGAGGTAGAGTGAAGCTCAAGGGATAGTGGAGTTAGTTTCAGAGCCTAGAAGGTAGGGTGCTAGAGGATTATTCGACCTGTAATTTGCCTCATAGAAAACATCCGACCTATATGTAACCCTTACCTTGCCACACAAGGTATTTGTTATGCTTTGTTGTTTTGTTTTTTTTTTTAAATTTAATTAATTAATTAATTAATTTTTGCTAGTAGACCAGTGACAGGACAGTTAGGTACCCAAGACCTACTTGGCTGAATCTTGGAACCATGTCTTCTTTCACACTTGGTTATCAAAACTTTTCATGAGGATTCTTTGAAGCTGTAAAAAAGTGGAATTTGGGTTAGAGGACAAGGGGATGATAGCTAGTGAGATCTAAAGCATGGACTAGCAGTAATACGCTGCATTTCTGTATTAACCGAATGAAACATGGATGTTTTAACTAAGCCTTTTTTCAGATTTTGAATTCATTGTAGCTTGAATTTAAAACATCTGCTGGTAGGTGCATATGAATCAAAAGTGAGGGTGTTGGTCAAATGAAGAAAAGTGATGTAAAACTATCTGTCTCAGTGTTTTTCACAGTGTCTGTTACCGTAGTATCTAAACAATTATGGCACAACAACACTTGCAGCTGGTGCTGGCTTTGAGAATACTTCCAAATTATTTAATAAAAAACATTTGGATTTTAGATTAACCAACTTTCAAACCATTCTTATTAACACCCACCTACATTTTTTTCTTGTGTTCAGCAGATTTTTACACAGACCTGGCAAGATTTTGTATCCAAAAAAATAAGAATTGCCAAAAATGTATCCAGTTTTCATTCTGGGGTCATTGCCACTACTGTGGCATGAAATAGATGTTCACCAGGTTGTTCAAAGTGCCAACTGCAAGTAACCTAATACAATATAGCATCTGTTTTAATTGCCTGAGATATTTATTAGTATCATATTCATTGCTAATGAACTAAAGTGACATGTTACATTACCAGCTTGATCACCGATAGTGAGATAAACTGGCAAAATTTGTTTATTTGATTGCCTTTAATTTTTCAACACCATACAGAGCTCTGTCCAATTGACAAGAATACTGGGATAGTCAACAGCTCATCAGTTACTTCCATGTTTTCTTTTCTAGTAACTGCTGGTGTATGCAAGTAATACATTGTTTTTCTGTAAAATATTAGATGTGGAACAGTACAGTATACTTTTTCTGCTTTGGAAATTATTGGTATTTAGTAAGCACTTGATGCAGAACAGATTGATTGAGGTTACTTTGACATTGTTGCTTTCAGAGTATCTCAGGTTTATAAAGGAATAGTGATCGTTGATTATAAACTCATTAAAAGAGATAATGACCTGCAGACATGGATTAAGGTAGACTATAGGGCCTTCAGAAGCCTTCCAGTTCCTAAGGTTACATGGCTCTTTTCATCTCAGCTTCCATTGAATGGAAACAGTCAGGGGGTTTGCCTTTTTTGGAAGGAAAGTCTAAAAAAATGTAGTTTAGGCATATCAGATACTGTCTGAATCTGCAGAGAGACTGAAATAATGGCCAAAAAGGGCTGCTGGACCATGTACAGACAAGACAACAGGACAGAGCTAGACAGAGTATGCTGCAGTATTTCATAGGAATCGGACTGCTGTAATCTGTTGTGGATAACAGTATGGTGATTGAGCTGCTTGTGCTTAGATGCGCATTCCTTTTCTCCCTCAATCCAGGTGAATTTCACTCAGCCCCAAGAGACTATCAGAAGAGGAAGCTCTTGGCTGGGAAGATGCTGAAAAAGGAATAGTTGAGCCAAGGCTGCAAGACCAGGGATTGATAGCCTGGATGTAAGAATAAGCAGGAAGCTTATGTTGCCCTAGCTCAACTCTAGCTGCTGCAAATTAAGAGAAATGCAACAGTCATGCTTCAGCGACTGAAGCAGGACCATCTGGATGGAGACTGACTATCAAACACCAGTGCCAGCTCACGCTTCTTTAGTAAATATTTGTGGATGGATTGCCCAACTCATCAAAGAGTTCTACTGGAAACATTCACTCTCCTGGAGCCATAGGAACTGCTGAGCCTAAGGAATTTACTCCTGGATTTTGTAAGTGGGATTTTCTTCCGTCCTCTTTCTGGTATAAGATTGTTAGGAGCTTTTTTGTCAGAAATTATAGAGGAGTTGCCTTTCCTTGTGAAATGCCATACACTTGGAATTTGGAGGAATACCACCATTAAACATTTTCATGCCAATGGGTTGGAAAAGGAAACCTTTAAATCTCAACCTGTGGAAGAGCAACGGTTCAGTTTTTCATGAAGAAACTTGTTGGAAAGACAATGTCTGGTAAGAAAACCAAGTCTTTTCAAATAACTATAGGCACCTAAGGAAGTACCATGCATATACCCAAATGGTACTTCCCATCTGCTTTACAAAGAATGGCATGGTTCTGCCTCTGCAGGTAAATGTCTCTCTGCATAGTCTATAGAAGGAGCCTTGTTAACAAGCCTCGCTGAAATCCCACCTTTGCTGCTGTATAACAGGATAATAACTACTGGTTACCAACAAATAACCACTTTAGGATAAAAATGAGCATTGAAATATCCAACAAGAAAAAGTAATATCACAGCCTCTTTATTAAAACAATCTTGACCAGTGCTTAAAACACCATCCTTATATAGCAATTAAGCCAACAGATGAACGAAGATCTATAGCATCTTGATCCACAAAGACTCATTGATCTGACTGATGGAACTTGAAGAAGATGCTACATCTCCTGTCATCTTATGTAGCATCTCCTCCTGCACCTAAGACTTCCTATACTGTCCCCAGTACTCCATCAAGAGAAACCTTGCATTCCCACTCATTGTACTCTTACTGCCTCCAGTCTGCTGACCAAAGGTGCGTTCTTGCTGCAGGACAGAGCAGACTTCCTTCATAAACCACACAACATAATCCCAACTTCACCAGGATCAACCTAGTTGTAACAGATGTTACCTGGTCACGTATGTCAATATGTGAACACACCACATCATGGAAGCCTCTAAGATTACCCTGAGTACGTACAACGTGGAGACTAACTCTCAGAAATTCAAATCAGCCAACTTCTTTTCATTCTCACACATAACTTCACCTTTTGTATCTGACAGTGAGGACACAGTGGCATCACACAGAGGGTCTTGCAATATGGCAGACTTTTAATGAGCCACCTTGAAGAAGGTATTTTAAATGCCTATTCCACCATGCTTATGCTTATACTTATGCTGTGCCTAAGACTATAGAAATGATACCTTTATCACCTAGAATCTTTCACTGAAATACACTACAAATGCATTATGTGTCCCCCTGCCTAAAGGCATCTCCTTCAACAGCCCTCCAACACTCAGTGTGGATCTTTTCTAAACTTATCACTGTAGCAGCACTCTTATGGATCAACACGTACTAAACAGACTCATAATAACAGCTGAACATCAAATGTAAGAACTGCCAACACATCTTTCCAACTGTTACAATACCTTGTCCTCCACTGGACCATTACAAGACCTGGAGCTTACACATCCCATATTTAATACATTTTAGCAAGCACATCAAATGTCTACAATGAAATTACATGTGTGAAACAACCACTAAACACCAGAATGAGTGAATAACTGATGAAAAACAGACACACTCAGAGATCTGAGAAATAATATTTCTCACAAAATGTTAATTTCATTTTTGCTTTTTCAGTTCCCTCAAAGGAAGCCTGTGAAATACTTTCAAAATAAGTACCTGGGAACTAAAATTCATAACGCTATTGGATACCAGAAATGACAAATTGAGTAGAGATATACTAGTTTTATAACACATTATGCTTTCTTTTGCCCACACTCATTAATTCCCGCAAGTTCATTTGATGATAAATTGCCCACCTTTTTTTCCCACAGAAGATAGCTGTCTTATCGTAGCTTCTGTTGCAGAGGTCATTCTTCTGTTCCTGAGGTACCAGCTGCCTTTTCTCTCAAATGATCTGATTAATAAATTCAAAGCAATTGTTCTCATATTGTATTTACCTCCAAAGGTCTCTGCTTCTCTTTCAAGCCTGAAAAAGAGCTTGTACACTTGAAAGCTTGTCTGTTTTGCCTATATCAGTAATTTAAAACCAAAACCAGACAACAACAAAAACCCAACCTCCCTCTTCCTCAAATCTTGCCTATCTTAGGAAACATACTTATTTTTTAAGACACATTCAATTATATGAGTTAAATCCTATACGGTAAAAGACTAGAGATTTTTATTCTGTTTAAATACACAATAAAAAAAAAAAAGTTCTATCCTTTGAAGTAGGAACATCCAAAATCATATCTTACCTCACTAGTTGAAACAGGGTGTGAAGATAGTTATAAAGTTGATGTTTAAACTGCTTCTCAAAAGGCTAAAGGAGATAAAATTCTCTGATTATTGCTTCTTGTTGTCTTACATAGATTTTAAAAACCATGCAGGGTCATATTTGAATGATGCAATTTAACATCAGCAAATCTTTTAAATGCTCAAATGTATTCAAAAAGTGTTGTATAAATGTTACACAATGTTAATCAGTCAGACCATTCAAACAGTTTTTATTCATCAGAAAATAGATTTCTTCCCTTTGCAAATGTTTCTGAACAAGAAAACAATTTGTTAAATTAGATAGAGTGCTCTGTGGCCTATGCTTTTAAATAGAGTGAAAATACACATTGTTTTTCCAGTCATTGCACTTATTTGTTTGGTTCTGATCCAACTTACTCTTTATTCTCTGTGGTTTGTTTAGTGACTGGTCAAAACACCAATATGGTCAACTTGATGCTGTTGTAATGGGTTGGGTAAACTATATTTTAATTCTCAGTGAATTTGATGGCTGCCAAATGTGTGCACAACGTTTGTCTGAAGCAACTGTGGATACAAAGGTAGGTCTATCTGCTAGTTACTCTTTACTTGGGGGATATTGGTTTTGGCCTTGCTGGTAGCATTAGTTCTGGGCTTAAAGATTTATGTCTTCGCAGAGAAATGTTATCTTGCCTCTGGGGAATAGGGAAAGTCTGAATATCAAGTCCTCATAGTGGGAACATCCTGTCTTGTGCCTTTATAAAAATGTTTTTCCTGTGTGCATTTCCCTCTGAAGAGGTATTTGAATGATTTGTTGGGACTTACAGAACAGGTCACTGTATATTGCTGTCTAATGTAATCTATTTTCTACATTTTAAAACACATTTGGATAAACTTTTTGGGGAGTAAATATAACATCAAAACCCATCAGCTGCAGTTTAAATCACTTGTATACGACATAGTCTATTCTTTCTTAACGTAGCTGCACTTGCTGTGAGGGAATTAGGTTAAATTTGCAACAGAGAGAGTATGACGCATTACATTTACAGGTCTCACAGCCTTGGGCATAGGAGAGTTGGAACTTAAATACTTTTACAGAAGCAACTTAAAGATAAGTGCCCATTTTCTCCTTCCCATCCCTTGCATTGACTGCTCTTCTGTGAAAAAAAAAAACAACAAAACATTAATTCAGACGGTAATGAGTGTTGTTATTTGGTGCATCCAAGTCCAGAACTTCAAAAAGATGAGCAACATATATATCCTCCTGCCCTTAAATATGGTAAAACATAAAACATTCCTGAACTGTGCACCACACCAGCTGATGGCTGGGATGAATCAGAGCAACCATATGGCAGAGACAGCGCTGAATGATGAAGCAGGAGGCTTAATTTTCTAAGCTTAAGAAGGGATGTCAAATAACCACTAAAATAAGTAAATAAGTAGGTAAATAAATAATGGAAACTGCCTGAGTTCAAGTGAGGAAGACTGTTTTGAGTTGACTAATCACACAGGCATATCATGCAAACACACCTAGTGTTTTTCTAATACTGTGCTCATCATCTCTTTTGAGCAGCCAGTCGAACACATTGGTTATATAAATATCCTTCTTTATGAAACATTCTGTGTCTTGTGCTTATGATTACAGCAACAAAAACATGTGTTGGTTTGTTGTGGTAGGGTCATCTTGGGTGGAGTGATAAATCAAGTGGATTTTGTGGCCTGTTTGGGGTTTTGGACATGGGGAGGAATCAGTGATCTTATTTCATTGGAACACTAGAGTAGAATATTACTATGACTCTTAATTTACAGAATCACAGAATCATTAAGG
>NW_010556646.1:0-2419 GCF_000687285.1 Phaethon lepturus | reverse complement strand
CTGGATGCATGGGGGATCACTCCACCTAACGAGTATGCCCTGAAACAAAAGTTCATCCTTTATATACCTTAAAGACATAAATATTCACACATTTTTCCAAGAAGTCTCCACCTCTCTGCCTATCTACTACATTTACATAATGCTGGCATCGCAAAACTACACTACGCATGCGCGGGGGTCTTGGGTGGTCGTCGGTGGTCGTTTGGGGAGTTAGCCCCCTACTCCTTTTTCCCTTTTATGGTCATGAGTCTCCTGAGGATAGTTTCTTCTCCTTGGATGTTTGCCAATTCTGTTGTTCGGCCAAGAAATTCTTTCTTATCAACCTTGTTTGAGCACTCCTGCTAGGATGTTTCTATTCTCAAGGTTAAGATATCTTCTCTGTACACATTAATCACTCATTGGTCTTGTTAAATTCAAAGTTAATCACTGTTTAGTAAAAGAATTTCTCAACAAGTCCTGTGAAAGAAGCCTGATAAGAAGAGCCAGAGAACTTGTTAATTTTTGTGTGTAATGAAATAAGACCCTACTTCAGAGTCCAGATAGTGCAAGGCCTGTGGTTAATAATGTGTTGGCAACATCTGTTTCTGAACACCTGGTAGTGAGGTAGAAGGTATTGTTTCTTAGACTGCTTCAAATTGAGAAGTAGATAGCTTTGCTATGAGTTAAGTTTTAGTGTACAAGAAAAAAAATTCTACCACCAGCGAGATTAACGATTAAACCAATGACTGTGAAGGTAAATTGAACAAAAATGTCATGCTATTCAAATCTTCTTTATTGCCCCACATAGAAACGTAGAGCAGATTTACAACTGTGTGTGCTCTTCTCTTTAGAATGGCTTATTTTTTATGCTGCAGAATCGTATGTTAAGCAAAGTAATTCTCAGTGTAGCAGCTGTAACGTTAAGAACTGCAACATGGTGAGAAATGTCAGTGGCAGTCTGTACCATCTTTGCTGTTAGATGCACTGAGTGAATTGAGATTGGAGCTTGAAAGTTAGTTTCCTTTTGTGTGACTCTTAGTGTCTTCTGACGTACTCCCCCCCAAGCTTATGTTTTTTAGAAGGAAAAAAAACAGTTCTGATTAATTTTCAAGTAGGTCACATTGAATAGCTGACATGACTCTGCATATTTCCTGTAGTAGTTCTGCCTCTTAATGAACATAATTTTTATTATGTGACATAAATTTAGTCTAGCATGTATTAGGAAGAGAATAGGAATGGTGTTTCTAATGCAAAATATACTTAAGAGCAAATAAAAAGCAGTGGTTTTAGGGAAGAGAATTAACAGCAGCAGATGCATGGGTACGTGGAAGCAAACTTGCTGAAGCAATTTTGGAATCAGAATAAATGAGTAAAATGTGCTGTAGGTGAATCAGTTTTTTACTGGGGAGTAAAAAGGAAATGTTAGTAATCTAAGTATCTATCTGTTATCTCCTCCAGCTTTTTAAAAAGCTGCCACTTATCTGTACTGGACTGAGTAGTTTTTGAAGCTAATTGTAGATATGCATGACATCAATGAGGCCTTACCCAGGGGCCAAGAAGCTGAGTGTGGGGAGGGAGACAGAGCAGAGTTACTGCTCCAGGGCTTGCCCCACAGGGCAGGCTGATCTGCCTGGAGCAAGCTGGGTGCCTGGTGGCTCCTCCCACCAGCCTTCCCCCTTATTTGGCGGAGAAAATGCTCCAGATCTCACCAATTTACCTGCTTGTCTGGTGCTGTGAAATAGCCCAAGTCTTAAAACACTTCTATTTCTCTGAAAATTGTCAAATGGACAGTGAAATGGACACAACTGAGAAGGTAACTTGAGGCAGAAGAAGGTCTGGGAATGAAAAGGCAAGAGACTACCCACTGAATCCAGATAGATTCAGAATAGTTTGTCTGACTGTGTCCTGAATAACAAACTGAAAGAGACTAGGTATGATGTCTTGGTCCTCTCTTTGCCATCTCCTATACAGTTGAAAGAATTGGTTTTGTCTTTATGGAATTTGAAAATACCAAATTATTTTTAATAAATAATTTTAATGAATAATTCCCGATGGGGAAAATGTGTCTTTGGGCATAAGTTGACAGGACTGATTGAGAGAGCTTTAAACTAGAATCAATGGGGGAAGGGGATACCAACAGGATTGCAGTAGGTAAGGCAAGGGTTGGCATGGTGTGGTGGGTTAACCTTAGCTAGATGCCAGATGCCCATCAAAGCTGCTCTATCACTCCCCCTCCTCAGATGGACAGGGGACAGAAAATAAAATGAGAAGCTTGTGGGCCAAAATAAGGACAGAAGATATCAGTCAGCAATTACCATCACAGGCAAAACAGACTCAGCTTGGGGAAATTAGTTTAATTTATTGCCAATCAAAATCAGAGTAGGATAATGAGAATTAAAACCAACTCTTAAAACACCTTCCCCACACCCCTCTCTTCTTC
>NW_010556645.1:0-5350 GCF_000687285.1 Phaethon lepturus | reverse complement strand
CCGGCGCAGCGTGCCGCCGCGAGCCCAGCCCTCCCCGCTCTCTCCGGGATGTTGCCCTTTGCTGACTGCCCAAGAGCTCGCCATTCGTTACCAACAAACCGCCGCTTCGCTAAGGTCACTGGGGTCTGTTCTGGCCGGTTGCTATGAGGAATATTTAGGATCCGATTCCCTCTGCAAACCCAGCTCTGCAGCAGAGACCTCTCAACAACAGAAATTAGCATTTCCATAACTGCTTAACCAGGCTAACACCAGCAAACCGCTTTTAGAAGGATTAAGGATCTTTGCACTTACTCTAGGGAGAATTTCAAACCGTGAAATTTTACTCCTAAGGATATACTAATTCATAGAAAACTTGATATAAACCTCACAGATTGATTTAGGAGTGAGTATCCAATTTTTAGTTACTTCAGGGATCACTTTTCATTGACACCATTACCAACATACATGGCAGTGGCTAGATTCTTCAGCTACATTGAAGAAAACGTTATACGAAGTACTGACTGTGCTCAGCAAAAGACCATTTTTACCCCAAACTGCTCACCATCTAAGTATATCAGATAGAAAACAATGTGACATATCAGCTTGTATTGACTTGAAAGATTGTATACTAAGGAATCTCTTCAAATATCTGACTTTATGAAGTAATTTTAATAAATAGAAACTTAATACAAACTGTGACCATGCATAACCAAAAGTAGAAGTAGTTTTGCCATGTGCAAAACTATCAGACGTGTCAGAAGGCAGCCGTGAAGACAGGGAAATACCTATCTGAGGTATTAAAGGTGGGGCTGAAGAAGTTTACACAGAGGAAAATAGGAACTTCATTAGGGCAAGAGTGCTGAAATTATTGGGGTGTGATGTCTCCTGGGGAAGAAGAACCAACTGCCAAGTATCACCACTCTTCACGTGAGATCCCTCTCTTCTGAAGCACTGGGGATTCAGCTCCAGGATCTTGCACTTGCTGTCAGATATACTGCATCTACAATTAATCCACTAGCCAAATTCATCATACAAGAAAGTTTGCCTGTCATGAACGAGTAATGAATGAACAGTTTGTCCTACTGTGCATTTCAGCCATCTTTGAAAGAGATTGTCAATAATAATGTTATTGATCACTAAACCCAAGGAAAGAGGGAAACAATAGAAAGTCAAGTTACGGGTTCCTCTCCTGGCATTTGAGTCACAACAGCTCTGAACCCCACGAAAATAAAGCCACCTCCTGTGTGTACACTGCACTCTCATGAGAGCCGTCGCTGCTCACCAGGATCCTAAAGGAAATATGCCCCGATGAGGGTGAGGAGCAAAGTCCCCCTCAGCCTCAAAGCTTCATCTCCTGTGAACCAACCCACCCACGCACCAGCTCTCACCTATTTAGAGAGACGTCCAGTTTTGATGTGAAGACTTCAAGTGATAGAGAGCCACAATACCCCAGGGTGAGCTGCAGCTCTGGTTAATCACAGTCAGCCATCAAGACCTGTGTCTTACGTGGAGTCTGAGTTGTTTGTCAGGTTTTAGCTTTTGCTGACTGTCTTTTGCTAGACTTTATTTCTGTTAGATTAAAAGAGCTGTTAAAAGATGTTTATATTTCTAGCTGCCAGCTCTGCAAACCTCTCCAAGGCTCTGACAATTGAGCCAAGTTTCTTCCTGGGGATAAGGGAAGCATGAGCTCCAAATAATAGATTTCATATGCTAAACTTAATCTTCAGTGACACCTGTGCAAACAAAATGCCTTCAAAGGCATTGCTAAAATATAATTGACTGGGCATGCAAGACCGAAGATGCAGAAGGAGACGACTCAGCTCACTGCTCCCACTGCACAGGGTCTGCAGCAGCAGCAGAGTTAAAAGTGCAGGCAGGTTTTATGTCACTCGGACATCACAGAACTGCTCACAGAAAAATCACACCTCTGAAAAAAGTCCTCTTAGCATGTTAGTGCATCCTCTTCCCCCGTCAAGAGGCAACCCACAGCCGACGAGGACACAGAGCCAGCCCTGCGCGGCCGCACCAGAGTGCAACGGCCCCGCGGGGGTGGTGCCGTGGTGGTGACCCCCCACAAAAGGCGAGGGGACAGGGCACAGGACAGCGTGGGCGGTCCTGCCAAGGCGACTCCCCAGACCCCTCACACCCAGCTTGGCCCTGGCAGCTGGAAGACACACCACGCTGGTGTCCTCAGCGCACCTCCACCGGGGCAGCGGAGCGAAGAGCGGGGCGAGGGTCCTGCCCCGGCGCCGCTCGCCGTCCACCCGCAGCATCACCCCAGCAGACCCGGCTTCTCTCCGACGCCATGTTTTCCAGGTACTCACACAGAAAAGTGCAGTGTAGCCAATTATTTCGTGTTTGCGCCTCTGTGAAATGCTCTGCTCAATTGACAAATTGACCAGAAAAACAAGCGAGGCACTTCCCACCTTCCCCATGCCTTTGAGTGCCGGCTCGCTCCACGCACCGAGCTCTCCTGCAGCAGGGAGAGGAGGCCCTTTGAACAAGCAGTGAAGTGTTACCCGTACCTAGAAGAAATCTTAATTGGATATAAGAAAAGATTTTGTATAGTCAGTGTAAAGGAGACTAAGCCACTTAGAAAAGGATCAGGCAAATCCTCTGAAGTAGGCCAGTATCATTTGATCAGCACTCGGTGTCTTCAAATTGAGAAAAGACTCCTTTGCTTTAGTTTGAGAAGGAGACGCTCTAGTTGAACTGCAGGTTTGGAGCCTATTGTGCCCGCTTATGTAAGCGGGAGAGCATTATCCCCACTGCGGGAATCACTAGCCTCCCGTGCAGAACCTCTCCACACAAACAACGGTTCACGTGGTGTGGAGTGCAGAGCTGGGGGACGCGCTGCAGCCTGGGAACGAGGGAAAGGCCGGTTTCGTCAGGCGGGGGCCTGGGAAACGGGGCTGCCTTCCCTCCTTTTCCTCACACCTTTTGCCACTCAGGCCAGAGAGCAGCGGTTCTGCTTTCAGGAAGACCCACGGGTCTGCAGGTGGCCATGGCACAGGCACTTCGGCCCTCGAAGCCCCCCATAGCATGCTGCACCCAGCGCCCGAGGACCCCCCAGCCTGGGATGCAAAGGCACAGCCCTTGAGCTGAGCACTAAGAGCACTGCGTGCCGGCTCCGTTGCCAAGGTGGGATGAAGTTTATTCCAGCATCCCTCGTTCTGTCTGTGGTTTGCTTAGCGGGAGCCATCCCGCACTGCATCTCTTTCGGCTCTCAGCACCACGGGCCCTGTGCAGAGCCGGGCCCTTGCAGCGCCCAGGGCTTGCAAAGGCAGCAAGATGCACGCAGCATTCCCTAAAGGAGCCGCAGCTTTGTCCGAGTCCTCCGCTTCCCGGCTCAGCAGCTCAGCTTTGCTTCAGCGGAGGTGTTTCCATTGAGAAGCTTAAGCTCTAGACACCGTCGCTAGTTACCAGGCTCAACAGCCCTGGCAGAGATGGAAACCATCAGCACGGGAGCCAGAAAGCTCCCGTGCAAGTTCTGCCGTTGTGGAGGCAGCTGCCCCGCGCCCCCAGCCTTGCCAAGGGGTGGGCCACCTCCCCCTGCCCAGGCAGCAGCACAGGAGCGCACAGGAGCACGCCGGCTGCCCTGCGGCATCCCCAGGGTGGGCGAGGGGGTGCTGAGCCAGCCCCCGAGAGCAGGGCTGCCGTGCCGACGCCAGGAGCACCGGGACGGGACGCAGCGCAGAACCAGCGTGGGACCACCCAGCCCAGGGGAATCCCACCTCCCCTTCCTGGAGCAAGGAGAGCCAATTGGTCTTCCAGGGTCGAGAATGCAGCCAAAAAGCAGTAGAAATAGTGAAACACTAGAATAAAGCTGAGGATGGTCAATCCAAGGTGCAAATAATTAAGAAGATAAAATAATGCCAAGGTGTTAATCAAAATGTCCTAAGTTAGCTTGGCAAATTATTCATCATGAACACAATATCTAACTAACATCATGATGAAATAAAGCTATCCATCAGGCTCACCGAAGGACCAAGTTAGCCTGTTTTACCTACTGCACAGATGATTAAATGGCAGCATAGTGCTCTCATATTAAACATCTGATTTTTATTTCCAGCATATAGGAAAGTCAGAATGGAGGATGTCTTCTTCCTCTGGGCGCTAGCGACATCATGTATCTTATGTGGGATAATCGGCTTTCTGCTGCATCTAACATTTCTAACAGAGACCTGAGTATTCATTTTACAGGCATTAGGCCCAATGGTATGTAGGAATTCCTTTGATATTTAATGATGACTAAAGGTAGTTTAATTTATGTCATTCTCATGCTATTTTATAATTCAATCCATAATATCAAAGGACTGTGCAGAAAAGACATGTAAAGAGGCACCAACCCCCAGACGTCTAACAGGGGCTGAGCAGGTGAAGAGAAAGTTAGCAGTGGAAACCCTGACCGAGGTTTTAGAGCAAAACACAGGAAGGTTTTGGATTGGGATTAAGGACTTTGTATTCCAGTGTTATTTGCCAAGACTTCTGGCGTGAGCCAGGCTCTGTTGTGCTAAATGCAGCGCATGTGGAAATACCAGCGAAAAGCATGGTCTGCCTGCAAAGTGTTCTGGTTAAGTAATTTGGGGGGGAAAAAGTGACGGTAAAGGGCCATTACTGTGTCTGATTACAGGTAGGAATGGCAAACCCAGGGAAATTAAGTTTGTCTAAGGAATCTAGTGCTCTTCCCCCACCTCATATCCCAAAACAAGGTTTCCCCGGCATCCTGCACTCTAGTCTTAAAACCTCGCAGCATTTGTTGCGGGGCTCAGCAGCTGGGCTGAGCCCTGAGGTTTCCCTGTGACTTATCTGCACCATTACTGTGTTAAAAACTCATTTATTTTCTTGTTATGAAGACTCACGAGAGAAAAACTCATAACCAGGTCAGTGGAGAAAAATATTTCTCCTTTCCTCCCTGTTCCCCAGCCGCAGTTCTGCATCCAAGCTTTTGGAGCACCGCCCTTGCCTTTGCTCACCAGCAAAGGAGCGGTTTAAGGGGAGAGGTAGCTGAGCCCCGTTGCTCGGCTCCGCAGGCGGAGCGACGCGTCGCAGGGGACCAGCAGTAAGCGTCGGTCAGCGCAGCGCGACCGGGAGCGAGCGTTTTGTCCTCTAGACAGGCGTCCCTGTAGAAATGGCCCACGAGAGCCATTTTCTGTGCCAGCCACGCTTTTCCTCTGTTTGACGTTTCTAAGGCTTCGCAGTCCCCTTGGATCCGCTCTGTTCCGGTTGACGATGACACCGGCCTGGTGCCGCGGCCGTGCGGAGCAGCACGGCCTCTTTTCCCCCTTTGGCAGGTGAGGAGCGCAGGCTGTCGCTACACCGTGTCCCCGTCCCCGCAGCGGCCGCGTCTCACCATCACCTGGAGGAGCCA
>NW_010556644.1:1747-10432 GCF_000687285.1 Phaethon lepturus | reverse complement strand
TTTTTTTTTTTTTTCAGGGACTTTTTCAAACACTGCAACCCTCCAGCATTCTGCATAGCTGCAGTGAATTGCTTCCACTAAGAGGCTGAATAAAACTTTATGGATTTCATGGGTGCTTGTTTTTTTCCTAAAACCAAAGGGCTTTATGGATGAGACATTCTGTTTTACAAAAACAGATTTTTTTTAATGACTGCTTGTTTCTATCTTGTCCTGTTTTTGTACGGCACAGAAAATCTGTTGAGTAGTTGTAAACATGCAATGTTTATTAGTCTGACACTGTGGAATTTTTAGAAAATACACTTTATTGCATTCCCAGGAGTAAAGGCAGCTAAAAAAATAAAGGATAAGGGATGTAGTGTACCTTCTAGGAGATACTGTACTCCTCGTGACCTCTTCATAGTCAGCATTTCACTCCTAGCTATGAGACAGTTAAGTATAATAAATTGTAAGGGATTCTTAAATATGTCATATTTTGGTGAACTGAGATAGCTTTAATACCCTTTTTATCTCTTTTACTCTACACTGAGTCCTACTAAACACTTGGCAACATCAGGTGATCCAGAACTACTGCTGCAGAATGTCACAGAATGGCAAGTGCTGAGCTCTCAAATGGCAAGTGCTTCTTGATGAAGTGCTGTTGGTTTTGCTTTCCTTGCAAATTGTTTTCTTACAATGAATCATCACTTTTTATTCAACCCTTTTTCACCTCAGAAAGCCCACATGCCTCAGGCTTGGAGGTGAAGCTAAAAAGGAAATGTCAACCAAATGAAAAACAAGCAAGTGTTTTGGGAAGTCCTGAGTTTGTACTTGTAAGTGTTCAACACCAGAGTGCTGAGCCAGGTCAGTTTCTCAGGTAGTCCAAGGAAATCTGCTACCGTACCAGTCCCAAGGTCATCGTCACACCACAGAATACGCTCAGCTGCTCTCAGCTCCAGGGACGACTTGCAGTTATCTATTATATAAAGCAATGTAACCAACGTGATCATAAAGATTCTGCTTTTTTTTTCACAAGTTTTTAAGCCTTGTTGCTTAAGCACTGCATGGGAGAGCAGAGCCGTCACAGAATTCCTTAATGTCTGAGGAGTGTATGTAAAACTTTCCTGGATAGCACTAAAATGTTCCTGAGGCACACAGGACAGCACCCGCTCTGAGACACGGAGGGGGAGCAGCTGGAAGGACATTGTACTGCAGCATTTGGGATCCAGATTCATGCTCTTAGGGCAATAATAGGCTTGACTCCTCCCACAAAAATGTTTTCTGTTATTTTTTCCAGTGTAAAATTCTCCTACAAAACCCAGAGAGTCCCAAAAGAGTCTTTCAGTGAAGCAAGTAATGAGCTATTGACTGTGGCAATACTAAAATATGCTGAAGAGGCAAAACCAGAGAAACAGAAATGATGATGATGATAGTCCCTTCCCCTTCTCATACCAAACCCTGATTTCCAGGGACAGCGTTGCAGCTGGCAGGCTCCATCCCGCTTTAGTAAGGAATGTTTTAATAGGACAAAGCTAAACCTTGCAATCTATTCCCAGGCAGGCAAGCTGGACTCGTAAGGTATCAACAGTCTTCAAAATTCCCACCATTTTAGTTCATTATTTTTTTCATCTTTAGATTGCTAGGATGGAGAATCATGAATGAATTGTCATTAGAGAATAGATGTCTTTGGAGACAGAAAAATCTTTCAGGAAAAGAACAAATACAGGAAACCATTAACTGAATACTTTTCTCCTGTGTTTGTACTCCTTCCTGGCTGTCTATCTTTGACCACTGCCAGAGAGAGAATAGTGGCCTAGCTGGATCTGGTTTAGTAAGGACCTTCCTATGTTTTTATCAACAGATCTTTCAAAAATGGAATTTGAGCAAGAAAGCATTGAGTTCCTGAATATTTGTCCTGTTGTTAATAACACTGAGGCAAAGAAAAGGCAATCAGAGATCACACTGGTGTCAGCAACCAACCGTTAACACAAGCAAGGTCAAAAGATGGAAGAGAAGGAAGCGATGTTCAGATCCAGTCCTAGGACTCGGGGAATTTCCTGCTCTCACATTTCCTGCTTTCCTTGATAACAAAAATACCAGGGAACATTCATGTTCCAAACCTAAGGGCACCAGGTCATTGATCAGATGTGGAGATCCACCTTAAAGTGTTGCCAGAGCAGCATGTCTGTGTGGCCAGCAGGAGTAGGGAAGTGATCGTGCCCCTGTACTCGGCACTGGTGAGGCCGCACCTTGAATCCTGTGTTCAGTTTTGGGCCCCTCGCTACAAGAAGGATGTTGAGGTGCTGGAGCGTGTCCAGAGAAGGGCAACGAAGCTGGTGAGGGGTCTGGAGCACAAGTCTTATGAGGAGCGGCTGAGGGAACTGGGGTGGTTTAGTCTGGAGAAGAGGAGGCTGAGAGGAGACCTTATCGCTCTCTACAACTACCTGAAAGGGGGTTGTGGCGACGAGGGTGTTGGTCTCTTCTCCCAAGTAACTAGCGATAGGACAAGAGGAAATGGCCTTCAGTTGCACCAGGGGAGGTTTAGATTGGATATTAGGAAAAATTTCTTCACTGAGAGGGTGGCCAGGCATTGGAACCGGCTGCCCAGGGAGGTGGTGGAGTCGCCATCTCTGGAGGTGTTCAAGAAACGTGTGGTGCTTCAGGACATGGTTTAGGGGACATGGTGGCGCTGGACTAATGGTTGGACTTGATGATCTTGAAGGTCCTTTCTAACCTAGTGATTCTGTGATTCTGTGATGTCCTCTGAAGAATATCTTTCTTCTTTGAAAAACAAAGGAAAGAGTATGAGGGGAGAAGAAGCTGGTGGGCAACCTCAGAGAGGAAGATACCCTGAGAAGTCTTCCAAAATATGGCCTCACATAAAACCATTGAGTTCAATGGAGAGGAGTTGAGATTGCAAAGATGGCAAGGTAGAGTTTTCAATGCACAGTGTTATTCAACGAAAAGCAAGGCAAAGAGTGAGCAGATTCTCATGCAAATGTCCAAGATGTCAAGCGACCGTGAGACTCACCTGTCAGGCGTGTTTGATGCCCTTTCGTATTGCCTAATGAGTAATCCCCCTGGTGGTCTCACATCAAGGCAAACTGCCAGCTCTCCTTTGTGGGCTTCTACAGATAAACTCAGTCCTTCAAGATAACACACAATCAGCATTCAGTATTGCTTCCATTTAAAAGTCAGATTATTTTATCATCCCAAATCCATGACAGTGATGGCAGCTTTTAAAATACACCGCCAAGATATTGCAGTTATTTCCTCATAGTCTGATACCACAAAGTATGAAAAGAAACATCAGGTTCTCTAGGGGTGTGTGTGAAGCGCTTACAGACTCAGCCACTGCAATATGTTAAAATACAAAGTAATATCTGCCATCTCTCTTACCCCCGTTGCAACCCTATCTACTTGCTTGCTGCATACATCAGCATGTCTGGGGTCAAGGCATATGATGCCGGATAGGACAGCAAAAATGCATGGCTGAAATCTTCCCTCTTGTTATGCTGCCAGTTCCGGTCAAAACATACCTGGGTTGTGTTACATGTTACAAAATAAACATATGTGATACAAGGCTGATCCAAAGCTTAGCGTGGAAAATCAGATTAAAATTAATATTAGATGGAAAAGTTCCTAATTCTAATTCTCCACAGTGGAGTCAGACCCTTCAAGCCAGAGTCATTCAGAAGTTTGTGTTTTAACAATCCTGTAACCTGAACGCACTGGAGGTGGGACTGTTCTTTGCAGCTACTGTTTCTACTGAAATTCAAATCTGCCATAAAACCAAGATACTCATCAGGCAGAAAAAAACAATACATAGCAAATTTCACTGTTTCAGGCATTTACAAGTGTTACATTCATGTCCCCTTCTAAATAGAGAAAGCATTGTCCATACCTTCGGTATGTAAAATACACAAGTGCTAGATGTTAACCTTTTCTTCAGTTATCTGGCTTCTAACAAACTTAAACCCATTAAAAGATGTTTTCTAAACTTAAAGAATAAACGTATGACTGAATGGATATAAATTAATAAGACTTTACATGTTACCATGTTTTATTTGGGAGAGGTGAAACATGACAGTGTACCTGTTGTCAACCCACCACAATTCTGCAGAGATTGGTTTAAGAAAGTCAAACCTCCTGAGTGTATACTTGGAGGAGTACCAGAGATGGGCACATAGTAGTCCATCCCTCATCTTGTAGTTTTCCACAGCTGTGGGCCAGAAAAACTCTTTGATTTCTCAGGGCAAATATTTCAGGTTCACCTAAACCATCCTGGAAAGTTTTATTTGTAAATGCTATAGGGATCCTCACAAGGCCAGGTACCATGAGGGATGGTAACCAGCAGCTTCAAGGAGGTTATTAGTAGTGATGGGACAGTAATCTCTCTTGCTTTTTCAGAATTTCGCCCATGTCCTCATATGCTGAGTTTCACTTCACAGTACATTTTCCTGTGAATCGGCAAAGGCAAGGCTTTTCATTTTGTCTGTGTCTTTAGAATGACACAGAATTGCTGCATGCAGGCAGGTGCTGTTTTCTTCAGCTTCCAACTGGTGCTTCTAGCTTCATATTTTGCTAGGGCAATCAGATATTTCTGTGATATGTACTATTTATTTAGAAGAATACTTTATAAAGCAGCAGGGAGCAATGAAGCTTTTGACCTGTGCCTCTAAAAACACATGGGAAGTCAATCAAAATGAAAGACAAAACGCACACTGAAATACACTGTCCAGGATTTTGCTTCAATAAACTTAGCTGAGCGAGGAGAGGACTACGGATGGTAGGAAGGGTGAAGGAACAACAACAATGGGTGGAAAAAAGGCACAAAAAAGGAACTTCAAGACCATTAGCATCAGGCCATGTTTTGCAGTCTGAATCTGAAACACGTGTCAAGTCTTGTAGCATAACAAAAACAAATATTCCTTATCTATTGGACAGGGATTTTCTTGGAGGAGTAGGAAAAGGCAGCAGAAGGGAGAGCAATGAAACACTGGTCCCACTAACCTGCACCTCTGCCTCCAGCTCACCTACATCGCACTGGCAGCTCAGGGAGAAGAGGCCAGAGGGAAGGTCGGTGAGAAACTGCAGGACTGTCTAACATGCACGTGTGTGCATCCATGAGCAAAGGAAGGTCCAGCCTCACAGGATGGAGCTGGCCCTATGAACTTAGACCACATGGGTCCATAACTTAGGATGTGCCCTGGAGAGAGGCTGGACCTGCTGCAGGGAGCTGAGTCCTGCACCCCTGTTGTGAACACCAGGGTTGTGTGTACCCCTGGCTGCCACTGGTATTAAACGTGGCTCTAAACAAATTACTCTTGTAGTAAAGACTCTATGAGTGCTTTAAACTCTCCTGTACAGTATCTGATTCCAGGATATTTTAACTGCAGTTGTGCTTTATTGTTAGTGCAATTGCTGGTACTACAAGCTTTATACTCTTGTAGGATGTTTGATTATTTGTCTCTTGTCTTTTTTTTTTAGAAGAATAGACAGGTTAAACTATACAAATGACATCAAAATGGTTTTTAAAGAATGGAGAAACAGGATCAAAAATTAAACCCTGTTTAATAAAATAAGAGAAACCCTGTAGAACTGTGGTGTGACTGGATGACTAAACCAGCTATCCTTTCTTGAAGTGTGTTCTTCCCATGGTTTGCTGTGATGACTAGGGGATCTGAAACCAGATCATGGCTAGATAGATGAAAGAGGGGATGGGATCAGTAATTATTTATTGCCAAGTGGCTATTTTAAGGTTCTCCTGCAAATTCTTTATTTTCCCACAACTTCCCTTCCTAGGCACAACATCACTGATTTTTACTGCAATTCAGAATCTCAGAGACTATCAGTTACCAGTGCTTAATTAACTCCTGAGTTGTGCCGTACTGTCCAATGGACCCTGGATCTCAGCTGTAATACCCATGCTGCCATTTCTGCCATGTGCAGGTCCTTCAGTTCCGGCTGTCGCATGTCTTGGGGCTCATCTGCCTCAGCTGAGAAAACCTAGTCCACCTCTTCTTGTGTCCATCTGGTGCAGCAGTGTTGCTTGCATCCAGGATGAGTTCACTGCACATTGGTGTGACACTTCCCACCTTTATCACTGTTAGCATCATTTCACAAACCATACTGGACTTGCTGCTTTGCTGTATCTGTCTCAAGACACCTGTGAGACCAAAGTGATTCTGACAGCTGGCTGACAAGCACAGGCATCTTGTCTTCAGAGTTCGTGTGACCTCCAATGCATCACTGGTCCTACAGGAATTTCACAATGTTAAATACAGACCTGGTTGTGACCTACCCTCCTGCATGTATCTTCTTAGTAGCCCTCTCAAGCTGCTGATGCAGGCAGCTTGATTAGGTGAAGATTTCCTTACAGCTCCCACATCTGAGGGGTCTGCTGGGGGAGGCATTCCCATGGGCTTCTCTGGAATATATCTGTACACTTTACATCTTAATTTGTTTACTTTATGTCAGAATTTATTATGTTTTCTGAGTTGCTTGAAGCCTCTAGACAGGTTTTTTTACACCTTTCCCCCGTATCTAACAACATCATTGATGCATAACTATGCATGCTTACACTGTCACAGGATGCCCCAGTTTCATAAGGTCACCTCCCAGAGTGTTACTGCCCTTTCAGTTTCTCATTAGAGACATTGCAAGAGACGCCCATTTTAGGTCATTCGTATGCAAATTAAATGTTTTGATGTTTTTACTTGCTTTTTACATGATCTGTAAGAGCACTACCTTCACTTGTTCTTCTTAGTTATATTTTCCTAGAGCAACAGGATTCTTTTATTGTAGTCTGAATTATGGCAAGAGAAACTTTCCCAGGTAGATGAGCCATGGACCATCTTGACACTTTCATATCTATTCCATACTCTGTTGAGAGTTCCTGTATTTCCTGCAAGCATCCTCAGTTTCCTCTTCAGTTGCTGTCAACATTTGTCCATCCATTGAATGAATTACTTTCTGAGACCCAGAAGTTGGCATCTTTTTAACTCAGTAACAAATACCTTCTGGTACTACTATAAACTTCAACTTTTCCATATTTTTCAATATTTTTCTTCATCCAAACACTTACTGACATAATTCTATAATGGAATAAAGTTTAACTCTCTAAGACCAGAGTTTCATTGACTCTTACCATCAGTGACTTGTCTTTGCTGGTATTGGTGTCCCCGGTGCACCTGAACACCATGGAAAATCAGTCTGTATCCCACAGTCCTTCAAGTGGACAGTTCATTCACCTTCTACTCTGCTGTTGTCCATGACTGCCACAAGTAAGTCTGCTTCCTTCTTCTACTGATCTCTGTTGATGCTTGTAAATGCCTATGTAGTGTTGTCATCCTCTTGCATGAGTTATTTGTTGACTCTGAGTTTCTCAGAGTTTTGGGCTCTGTGGACTCCCACATTGACTGCGTTATGCTTTCTTGCCTCAGACTCATTTGCAGAAACATTGTGGTTTCTTTATATGCCCACAGCATCAAAGCAACATCTAACCTCAAACTTCAGGCGAGTCCTTCATTGCTTTAGAAATGTTAACTGCTTTGCCATAAGTTGATTCCGGGTATTTCAGTAGATGTTTACTTGAATGATTTTTCCCAGAATCTAACTGTGATGTTATCACAAACTGAATTTGATTCCCAAAATTGAAAAACTTTTTCTAACTTTCTAACAAACACAAACATAATTCTATTTTTACCACCTTCTTTGTAATGTCTGTTTAAAAACGTATATCTGATGTTTCACTTACTTTACCTTGAGAGTAATACGCAAATTGTTGTAATAATCTTTTATAATCAGCCTCCTCTGCTTAAGTTAATGGGAAAACATTTTTAACAATCAAGGTGTTTCAGAACTTCTCTGACAGAAATTAAGCTACTTTTCCAGTGGCACTTCTGGCTTATGGATACAGACTGAAGTACTAGGCAAACAACTCTGATTATCTTATGTAGACTGAAAGAATGTTGGTGCTGCCAAGGCTTTTAACTTCTCTGTTTTTCTGTTTGGGATATTCCTGTGCTGTTTATTCTTGGGAAAGTTAGTTGTTCAATAATCGCCTTGAGTGAAGAATTTGCTGCGTTCGGTGATGGACTTCACGCTGAGCAGGCTTTCATAACCTGAGCTCCTTCACAACTCAAGCAGTTCAAATAGCAGAGCCTATTTAATAGAGTAATCCCTCCCAGACTGTACAACAACACAGTGTGACCAAGATTTGTTTTAAACTCAAAATTGAAACAATATAGTGCCTGGAGCAGAGAATTAAGGGGAAAAATGAAGGAAGTTTGCTAACGGCTTGATCTTACTATTTTGGAGAGGATGATACCAATAAGCAGTGAACTGACTTTCCCAGTCATACTTTTCCCCAATAGAAGTTGGGAAGGAAGATATTCATGTAACCTCAGCATTATAAGTGTGTTGTCAGTGGCTCTTATCTTGAATTTTTGTGCAAAGAGGTACTGTACGTGCAGACTACTGCATATGTATGACAAAAGTGTGTCATTGCCAAAAGAAAAGGAAAAGAAAAGAATCCCACATAAAGCATCTGCAATGTGTTCAGCAGTACTATTAACCTCTCACTAACGCTTGCAGACAAATGTTGGCTTCGGTTGCAATCTCCAGATATTTTCCAAATTGCTGGATTTACAGATGAAATAGTTTATTTCCTACCAGAAATAACCTAGCACTACTGGAAAGTTGTCC